>NW_020799107.1:13339519-13579488 GCF_003259725.1 Athene cunicularia | reverse complement strand
TTTTTTTTTTTTTTCCTGTAGCCTCTTTTAAACCCACTCCACAGTGCCGCGCTGTCTATTACATGCTAATTTAATTTTACTATGGACGATATTTTCAGCATTTGCTGAGGACAGTAAATTTTGTAGTTTATGTTATTTCACTTTTTATGACTTTTTAACACTTAATAAAATTTTATTAGAGCACTTTTGTGTTTACAAGGCCACAAAACTCTTGGCAGGTTGTCAGAAGTCCTTTTTATTATGATCCTACTGATATACTGCGAGTAATGAAATAATCATGTCCAGAAATGTATCAAAGGCCAGAGGGATTATCCAATTTAATGGCTCTACAGATGCGCTGTGAGGGATACGGACAGGCAACGCGTCGACAGGCTAAAAAGCGTGTGCGAGGAGGAGGCAGACCTGCTTAATTTCTTTCCCGTTGCAGCCTGGTTCTGCGCTGTCCTAAAGGCTCTGGGCTTGGTCATGTGACTCCGGGCGCTTTCCAGAAAAGTGGATTTATTCTGTTGCAAAAAGCTCTTTTCTTTTTATTCGTCATAGGTGTGCATCTAGCGCTGATGTGCTTGCTCTGGTGTTTCCACCGCTTGCAACGTTCATTAAAATACGATTTACTGGAAAACACCCAATGTCATTGTGCCATTGTGCAGCAAACAGTGGCTTCGGGCATAAAAAAGGATTTGGTCTTGCAGCCAACATATAAATAAATCGAAAAAACAAAGACCAAACTAAACAAGCATAAGTAAAAAAATCAGAGGCAGAACAAGCTGTTGAGATCAAATATAAGCGAGATATTTTACAGTATTCTGTGAAAAGATTGCTTTTTGGTTTTGCTTTGCAAGGGTAGGGTTGCGGGAGCGCTCTCGGTTGTGCGTGTGCCTTCGTTCCACAATGGGCTGTTTTTCTGCACTGCTGTCAGTGCTATAGCCTGAGATATTGCAGCTGTTTTTAAGGTCATTTCCTTTTATTTTAAATAATTGTTCATTTAACATATGTTGTTAAACTCATTCTTGCGTCAAAAGGAGGCGATTATACTTCCTGACCCTGAAAGCAAGGTGGGTGGCTTTGTTTTATAATTAAATTTGCTGTGTTCAATTTAATATTTTTCTTTCTCTGCTGTTTCCTAAAGAGCATGCCAAAAAAGATAACAGCCAGAAATGATACCAGGAACACTTCATTGCCATTCTTGTCTCTTTAACGCACATTGTTCCGAACTTTCAAGCCTCACAGGGGCACCAGAAAGATATTTTGTCATAATTTCACAATTAATTGTTTTATTCACTGTGATTTAAAACCTGCCCCATTAAAGTCTGTATCTAGAACATATTTCACGATTTCCAAAGTAGAAGGAGGACTTTCTTCTTCCAGCTCAAACATATGTAGTGTATTCCAAGGTAACTCGTGACACTGCCAATAGGGATTTCTTTTAAAGAAAACAGGTACTGTCTGTGTATTTTAAAAATATATATGAATTATTTGCAAGGACTTTACAAACAGACCTGAAGACAAGTTTAGAAGTGATCAAAGAATTTATTTTTGAAATCATGACATTATATTAGAGGACCACATGTTGGAATATTTATTCATACTGTGAATCTGCCTCACCTTGGAAGAGTGCCTCCAAAATCAGTGGGGCTTCTGGAGAAGTTAAAATAATGTAGAGTGTTAGTAAATACACCAGAACCTAGCCCAGAAGTAATATAAATCATGAAATGCAGTTTAGCTTCAGGACAGAAGTTTTGTTTTTCCAGAACAATATCATCTACTGTAAATCATATGTTTGCAGGTCAAGGTCAATTTAAACTTCTTAGACCTTTAACAGCCATCAAACTGGAAACCTGCAGGATGAAATGATGTGGTGAAAGAAGTGATGGACTGGAAACTGTTAACCTTGGGAGAAGAGTGTTAGCTATTGTTCTTTTGAGAGAAAGAGCAAATTTAGAAATGCCTGGAGTATAAATATGTAAACATACCACAGATTATTTAATCAATGAAGCATCTAATGAATTTAACCCTTTCCTTGGGGCTTCATTTTTTTTCCTGGAACATCAGAAAAGGCCTGAGGAAGCAAGTATGCCATTCCCACCATCACAGCAACAGAAACAGAGTGGCAGGATTCAGTAACTAGACCCAGGCTGGTGCCTAGGTGAGGTGTGCAAGGCTGGCAAGATTGTCCTGGCTGAAAGAGAGCAAGCTTGGTGAAATAATTTAAGGGAGCAGCATGACTAGGGTTGGCCCTGTCCCCAGCATGCACAAATGTAAGCCCTGGGAAGTCCCTCAGACCCCGAAGACCCCTGTCAGGGCAGTCATGTGGAGAGAGACATTCCCCTCCACCAAGGATGCCCAGAAGATGCTATTAGAGACATGGGGAACATGGGTCTAGGGGGAAATCTGTGGATGCTCTGTTACTGTATTGACACACAACGCCTGTTTATGGCCCAGTTATTCTCTTTAGTAGGCCATCAAGCAGGCGCACTAGTGAAATGCAGCGTACTCTCAGCACATGGTACATTGCCAAATCTACTGATGTGCTGGTGAAAATGAGAAGATACATATTAATCATTTTAATGGGCCAAATCCTATGCCTGTTCAAGCCAGTGGAACCTGTGCCATTGTCCACAATAAGCCTAAAAGTGTAGTCATTTTAATTACTTATCAACAGGCAGTTATCTACAAGCTTTGTAATGACTTTGTACTATCAAAAGCAAAAAGCTGGGCTGTGGTGTGCTACAGACTGGTGGAATGAATAATAGTAGTTTAACAATTTATTATATGCATATTTACATGCAACATGCCAACAGCCTTTTTAATGAAACAACTATGAAAACAATAAATTACTAAAATCAATCCAGAAGTCTTTAATTAAAGAAGACAAGACATTCTGTGAGAGCCTTTTGGGTTTCAGCCACAGAACTCCTATGGATTAGAGTGGGATTTGTGCAGCTAAATCCCATTCAAATTCTTGAAAACAAAGTTAAGGTTGATGATGAAGCCACAAAGTCAAGTACACTCTCTTCTGAAATCTGTTAAAGGGACTTTAATCAAGTCTTTAATCTTCTGCTTACAAAACTGCTGGCAAAACAAGCAATAGGTACTTTTTCAGGGCTGTTTGTTATTTTTATTTTTTGGTTGGCTAATCATTCGCTTGTTGAAAGCTGCCATTTCACAAATCAGGAGAGAATGTAACAAAAAATAAGGGTCCCTCAAAGCAATGAAAACATTTCCAGGGGCTTGATTACTATTACTTGAGAGGGAAGGCCTAGTTTCTATAGATTAGATATTAATATACTCCCCTGCTACTCAAGAGACCATAAAACAATCCCTTCTCTGTAAATTCAAGCACGGACTGGAACCCACATCTGCCACCTCCCAAATGAGTGCCTAATGCCTAGGTGATGGGGTCTTCCAAGACAGGTCTTCCAGTGAGGGCACTCCAGGGAGCCCAAGAGAAGAAAGGAAATAACAGCTAAGTTTAATTAACCTGTCTCACGAATTTTTATTAAAATTCCCAAAGTTTGGGGGGTTGTGGCTTGGGAGTGAGGCTGGAACTTGTGACTAGGTCATCAAATTGAGAAAACCACATATTCCTATCAAAACTCTAGCCTTTTATTTCCCATTTAATCATCTGCTACAGAGATTAGTATGCTGCAAATGTATAAAGAAATAAAAATACATGAAGATAATGATATAAGCAAAGTATATAAAAATAATACAGATTAAATGCTACCTGCATTATAGTTTTATTATAGTTTAATGGACATACGCCAATGAGCACTGTGCCTCTGTGTCCAAACTGATAGATGTACCCCATAAAAGCTTTCCTCAGAAGAAAGTCAGATAAGTGAAACTCGGTAGAAAAATAGCTGTACTTTCTGCAGCTATAGATTATTCAATCAATGAAACTCCTATCTAACTCAATACTACCACGTCCTTGGATTTACTTTCTGAACTCTAATCTGAAGTAGAAACTGTCTCCCAAATTCCTCTGACGAGTGTGGTAATTTTGAAAGCCCAGAAACCCTTCCCAGGGAGAAGGCAGTAGCTCCAGACTCTGGGTTTTAAGGCTGAGTCCAGAAAGGGAGAGCATTTACAGTTCTCAAGACAGAGCTTGGGATTTGCTTTCTTGCTTAGGAACATAGTTATCATTTATAATGTGATGTCATTTAAGTTCTTAAGATGAGTGGTAGTTATGGAATCATTTCATGTTCTTTATTATTTTGGCTTAGTCCCATTTTTCTTTGTTTACACTACATGTATATATATATATGTCTCATTACTAGTTCTCAAGAAAATGTTAACATTTCTTTATTGTCTGTTTCCTGGTAACTTATGGAGACAACTTTATTAATGGTACCCATAGTAATACAGAAGCAGAGTCTAACATGACTACCTTGAAACACCTGACTCAGAATAACTGAAAGGAACTCAAGGTACAGTTCTTAGCTGGAGGAATTATAAACAGCAAACTCAGCTGGAGAACTTCCCACTTTATATTGGAAAGTCCTACCAAACAGCTGGACTCATCCTGCTGAACATTTAGGGATTAGGGGCTGGTTTGCTACTTAACACTCCGGTACCTGCCCTGTGCCTTCTGCATGGGAGGCAATGGTATGAGTAACAATCATGGCAAGGCATGGCAAGGGTGCACCCAGAGCCACCTGGAAGTCTCTGGCTGACCAAGTGCTGCTCTGGTTACTACCACAGGACAGGACCTTGCAACTTGCTGGGAACAGAGTTATATTTATAACCATTTTCCAGAGGAGAAACTGAGGCACTCAGCTTGTAGGTATTTAGGTCCCTAGGGAATTCCCACCAGGTGCTCTGTTCTCACAGAATCTGCATAGCTTCTCTTCTCATCCTTACCTGCCTAAAATATCCTTGTGAATTTAAATGATATCTCCAAGGTTTCACAGGTTTGAATGGCAAGGGTGGAAGATAAATTCATACCCCTCAGTTTAACACCCTAGCCCTTAAGCACCGTAGGTAAGGCAGCATGGAATTTACAGCAAACTTCCTCAAACTTCCCACACCTTCCTGTGTAAAATGCTCAGAGGCAAGTGGTGCCAGGAGCAGCTAGGATAGAGGGGTTTAGCTGGAGTGTCACATGTGGCCCAGCACGGTGCAGGTGTCAGGGAGCTGGGGCTTTCAGGAGCAGTGCCTGCACAGCAGCAGGTGGTGGGGAAGCCTGGCCAAATGGCTGTCCTCTCCCTTTTGCGCTGGGCTGGAGAGGCAGCTCTGTTATCCTTTGGGTGGCTGGGGGCAGGGGCAAATTCAAGCATCATCTTTTTGACCCAAATTCTGCCTTTGAGGGAGCATTGTGGAGACTGTCTGCAGCCCACCCTGGTCTCTCAGACCACATTGCTTCTCCCTCTCTCCTTGCACAGTCCCAGCCACACTGATGATCTGCAGGAGAGAGGGAGGGCTGATACTACTAGCAGGCTTTTTCCTCCCTCTTGATCTGTGTGCATTGCTTTCCTGATGCACTCTGAGGCAAGGGTGAGGAGATATTTATACCTCCCATATCAGAGAGAATTACCAGGATCTTAAAATACCATTTAGAAGTGCTGTAACAATGAATATGTTACACCGGCAGTAGCTCTTTAAAAGTTTCTTGTGTAAATAAAGACTGTCTCCAAGAAAATTCCCATACATAATATTACACAGTAATCATTAACTTTAAAAATTATTACAAACAAAATAAAATTCAACACATCAGAATGGATTTGGGCTATATGACCATTCAAAGCTTATTAAAATGACAAACTTGAAGAAGCTGGAATGTTTAAAACTCGGCTCTTGTTACCGAGCTCATTTGATTTAAAGAAGACTCCAGAGGCTTTCTTGAGCCTCTCATGAATTATTCCCCAGACCTCAGTGCTGGCCAAAATATGGCCATCACTAGGCCCCAGGTCCCTCCCTCTGTGTGCCTGGGCTTTGCACAGAAGATTCAAACCTGACAGTCTTTCCTCTCACACCCATATTCTTGGCAGCTCTTTATTTTCCTTGGGGAATTCTCGGGCCTTTATCTTCAGTCACGCTTTAAAAAGATGTGGTTTGCAATGCTTTAACACTTGTACTAATGCAGCAGTTTCTTGGTGCATAGCATAAACCTGGGGCCTTTTGGCTTAAAGGTGTCCTAGGCCATGTCTTCACCGCAGCCTGTGGTGTGCCACAACAGTGCCTGAGCTGCCGCTCCGCTGCCCAGCCTTGCTGCTGCAGTTCCTTCCCAGGACAAACTGCCACTTTTGCTGTGTGAATGTGGCCAAGGCGTACCTCTACCTCCTACAGAAACTTCAGTGAAAAACTGAGTTTCTAGTTTCTCACGTTGTTCACACATCTTAGCTCAAGTCTCTCATGCCCTAGGGGTAAGAACAATATTTTCTGGCAAAATTATTGCCCATAAAGTGAAAAGTTTACACCAGTTATGTGTTGAAGAGGTCAACTGCAGTAGAGCCCCAAATGGTGATGTCCAAGCAAGCAGTGCCTGCTGTGGGAATGGGAGTCAAGCAGGAGGGGCAGAGAGTCAGTGAGGGAATGGAGGCTACAAAGAAAGGTTTTGGTCATCCTTCATCATAAAGGCTCTAAAGTAAGTTTGGCTCAAGAACGGGCAAGGGTCTAGTTAGTTCTTAGGTTAGTTGAAATGAGTCTTTGGTGAATAAAATTTTTGGCAATTCATCCAGCAGGACAACTTTGCACATCAGGTTGCTGTGATTTAAGTGACATCCTTTTTATCACAATGACATTGAACCAACCTGAAAAATGTTTCAAGATACTAAATCCTTCAAGCCTGATATTTGGAATGGGGTCCTCTTTCAAAATTGGAATTTTCCCATCACTGATGACATCTTTGTATTATCGAGTCCCTTATCTTTCATACTAATGATATTGCATAGACCTGTCTTTGTGACACACTGAAGATGTGTGATAAAGTGATGCAGTGAATTTTCTCACTGGGATGTAAGAAAAAGATGTCTCTTGGACAGCTGTTCTTTTTTTCTTTTTTTTCTTTTTTTTTTAAATAAATTCTACAAAATCTGTTACAAAACACAAGATAATTCAAAGTGGATAAAGTTTTTATCAGCTATCAGATATTTTTAAAAGACAGTAACAATATCACAGGATGAAGGGGATCATAAAGGAAAATCAAATATAGTACTTATTTTCAAAGTGCCTAAAGAATTAGCTTATATTTTGTTCGCATTATTTGCATGTCTTCACTGCTTCAAATTGCTACTGTCCAAACACTCTTCAGCTATTTCCCCGTAGGCTAACGTTGTGATACAGTGGATGTATGTCAGTTTAACAGCACATTCTTTTAAAAATGTCACTAGAGCCAGGTAGGGCCCATAGAAAATCAGTGAAAGCTTTTCTGTTACTTCTAAAGCCTTTGAGTTGGTTGGCCTTGTAGTGAATATTAGTAAAGGATATGAAGATAAGTGGTTTCTGCTGATTTCCCAAAAGCTTTGTACAATTTTCAGCCTACTCCCACATAAGCCTGTGCTCACTAAGTAGGTCTGTGTACATGCCTCAAAAGAGACATAAAGTAGGATGCTCTGTGAAGAGAGGTATTTCTAAAAATTCCTACAAGTACTATAAGAAACATACTTTGACACCAAAGCAGCACCTCTTATGCATAATAATCTATTCAGACTGTGGAGAGAAGAGGGTGCTTTTTTAGTATTAGTCCATTTTAAAATGTTTTCAGTGGGTAATACACTTGGGGGGAACACTCTATTATAGAACTTGGTGCAAATGTTCCAGACATATAATTTAATGAAAATAATACCAAATACCTTTCACTACAGTCCAGTTAACCTTTGTAAATGAAACAATTACCTAGGGGACTTTCCTCACAAGATGAACTTCTGGCAGTGGATATATAAACACACTTTGTGGACTGAGTCCTTTTCCACTAACATACTTTGGTTTTGGCACAGTAAAAAATAAGAGAGGGGAGGGTGGAAGGGTCAGCTGCTTCCCAACATCTAAAATCTTTATCAGTACCAGCAACCCCTTGGCTGGTGTCAGTGATTTGTGGTATTGTTGTTTATCTGTGTATCACTCACTTGGACGCACTGTTTAGATCCAAAGGTCTCAAGACCATTTGCAATCTCTTCTAGGCTTGCTGTACCAGACAGGGCAGACATCTGGCTGTCAGTTATAATTGCATCCTGCACCAGAAGTTGTTTTTAAATACTCCTGATTCCCTTTGAACGCAGAACTGTGATGCACAACAGTTTCAAGCCATTACTGCAAGAGGCAAAGTCAATCCATGGCCTTAGCCCAGTTTGAAACAAGATTTATGAGAGACGGCGGGGAGGGGGGCCATTTTACAAAAGGGTGGCTGTTTGAGCCTGTTTGGGTTTTAATGATACAGCAGTTTCCTTTCCAGCCCGTACAACTTATTCTTTGAACGCTGACAGAAATAGTGCATCAGAAAAGTATATTTGTGGTGTTGCCATGTTTACTGTTTCCTGTTGTCTTTCTTTGGAAGTATTTTAACAGAAATTAGGACTTCACATAAAAACCTTACAGGCTCTGGGATGAAAGGATTTACTATTAGGTTTCCTTCTCACTCTAACATGGTGGATTGTGATTTAAACCCTACAGACTCATGACAGGATATGATGCCAATTAAAAGCATGAAACCTAATTTTTTGACAGAATAATCACATAATCCCCTTTCTATTATCTGGCTAAAGGGTTATTGACAGCACCTTTATTTCTCAGCCCAAATCTTGGATTTATTAGGCTAACAAACTGCTCTTGTTTAAGTTATATAGGCCAATGAATATTGTTGAATGTCCAGGCACAGGACTGCATTCAATATTGTAAAGGGATGTTTTTCCCCTGGTAATTGTCACGCTGGGTCAAGAATGCACAGAAATGTAAGTGGACAGCTGGTTTTGGTTGAAAGCAGAGTTCTGATTTGCTGTTTAATACCAAATCAATTATAAAGTAATTTAATAACAAATCTTATAAAGTAAAACATTACAGCGAAAAATTCAGCTCGAGTCTCTTCTGAGTTCTGAATTCAGTTTGCATGGAGTACATAGGAAGTTTGATGGAAAAACATTACTGCATTAGAGACAAGAAAGATGTTAATTTCTGCCTGAGTTGCTAGTCAAGACTGCTTGAGCCCAATACATGATCTACATTGTTTTGTCAAGGCAAGACTTTTGGTAAGACAGACCATGCTGAGGCACTGTTGGCAGTGAACTGTCCCTCTCTGATCTGGAACCCGATCTGACACCAGTGAAGGGTCCCAAGTCCATCATCTGCCATTTGGTTCAGCCCCTGCTGGACTGCTTATCTATATTACATATGGGTTTTCCCCAGAAATGTTTCACATTTACACACATTTTGTGCAGCAGTGTCTGAAATGGGGAAGAATCTCTCTCTCTCTCTCTGTCACATACAAGCTCACATAAACTGGAGCCTGCAATTTCCCTAATCACTAAAATCCCTTCTCCCCATGTGTAAGTTGTTAACCTTCATTACATCCCTAAGGGGACATACACTAAGCAGAGGCCTGTTAAAATGAAAATAACCATCCCTCCAAATTGCCAAATCATCATATTAAAAAGTCCCCTTCTTACAAAGCAAGGTTCATCACTTGCAGTTGTCAGGCTAATTCCTGTTCAGAGTTGAATGTAATTATTTCTGCTATATGGTTTTATTTTTTAAAATACTCCACTGGCTTCTGCAGCATCACAACAGCACGTATCATGTAAAATCTTCTTAAAGTTACAATTTTTAAGATGAAGATACACCTTACAGTTATGAGAAAATTCATATGGAGACTGCTTTCACATGTATACATACGTTGGGTTTTTTTGAGCTTCAAGGTTAATTTTTACCCTGAGTGTTTTCCAGATGCACACAGGATTTTCCCTTCATTTCCTGTCTCATTCCTAATCTAAAATCTATTGCCATTTCATAATAATTAAAAAAAGAGCTGGGCTGTTGAGTGAGCAGAGGAACTCTAGTGCTGAGTCGGGTGTGCTAGCCCTTCTGAACCACCATTTTATCGCTGTTGTGTGTGCACTGTAAAATGGTGGTTCCTATGATTTTGATGAACAGGGACGTGCAATACACTCATTGTGCGGTCATGAAAAATGCCCTTGCCCCAGCTAAAAAAAGGCTGACTTCTCTAGCTGGTGCTTGCCTTTGTGCATGTCTCTCTGTGCTTTCACAGCCCTCAGTCGCCTCAGCACTGCCCGTAATTCCTCTGTGAGATCTACAAAGCCACTAAATGCTGATTTCTAATTTAAAGTTCCTCAGGAGTAGCCACAGTGCTGCGTGCACAACATACAATCCCAAATGGTAAGAGGACAAAATCACAGTAATTTTGTGTCTTGTGTGTTTATTAACAGAGGACCAACCCGCGCGGGTGGAGGTGGGCTTGTGTTTTGACGAAAATGAAATGAAACGGTCCCTGGTGTTTTGATTTTACTGACTTTTAAGCGCTCAAGCCAAGTGTTATCCAATTTTCCCCGTACAATCTGTTTGGAGAGCTAGCAGTGCATTTCAGAATGGCTTATTTTGATGACATGGTCATAATTCTAAATAATTTGATTTCCAAATATATACATCATGCTGTGGCCTTGCCAGAAAATCATTCTATTGAAAGACTTCCGTCTTAAGGTTTAGACTAAATAAAGCAGAAGTGATTACATGATCTAAACACCTTTCAGGGAAAGCGAGGTTGGGGGGAGGGGGGTTTGCTGCTGCTTGCTAGAAGGAAGCTAAACAAAGAAAATATTTTCCAAGCCCAAAAGCTTCTTTCTGGGGGTCATGAACTGGAGACGTTGTGAGTACTGTCAAAAATCCAAAGAGGAAATGAAAAATAGCACTTGCTCCTTTCGGATATGTGCGTGTGCTTTCTTTTCTCAATGGCTGGAGGAGACTGTCTTCTAACAAGGTTTCTCAGCGCATTAAAAAATGCGGAAATATGTTATAATGCCTTGGTTCCTTCAAACTGAAAAATCAGAGGGCATGTTTAACACACAAGAACTCTGTGTGTGTGTGTATTAGCTTGTAGCTGCAAAGCAGAACTTCCGGGTATATATGTATGTATGGTGGAATTTAAATCTTCAGCCTCCAATAAAATTGTATTCTGTAATAAAACTGCTGCACCTTGACTCCAGACTACACTGAATCCGAAATTAAACACCCCATTTACTCTACTGTAACAAGCAGGAAGGTTTGCTACAGTGAACACTATTACAGACAGGAAAGGCATATTATCATTCTCTTTACCTTCTGTACATACGATAGCAACACCTCAACAGCCCCTGTGAGTCGTATTTTTCTCTAGTTCCTGCCTCCTCTTACAAGAAAGAATTGATGAAGGGAAAAGGTGGATTGAAATGTGATATTTAATTTCACATCGCTCCCTTAATTATTTAGCTGGCTGGACAGACAGCTCTAGCAGTTTAAAAGCAAGCAGGTAGCGTATTTTACTACAAAATGTCTTCCTGGGTTTCATTAATAACTCAGTGTCATAAACAGAAACAGCTGGCATGCTGAAGGCTGTGTAGATTTCTTTATGCATTATATATAATGTAGATGCTTCCCACATAATGCACATGAACTATCCGCCTCATGTCTGTAGCCCACAAATACTATAAATAATATACCAGGGATATAAAATTAGGGGACCTACACTTGTTAATTCAGATTATATATTAAAATGCCATTGTTTGGTAGCCATTTGTTTATTGTGTAAAGGTCTAACAATTTCAGATGCATACTGTTCTTGGGTGCTATTTTCCTATCTTTCTTTAGGAGAGTCATTATAGAATTTTGATGGTTTTGTTGTGGTTACTAAATTAGAAATTGGAGCTCACTGAGGGTAACAGAAGGCAAGAAAGACGGGTAATGTCGCTTTGTCACATCAAGCAAAGCGCAGGCGAGCCCAGCACGCTGTGTCTGGGGCTGGGCTGAAGGCTTTCAGCTGTGATCTGAGGGGATCTACCCTCTAGTGGACTGATGATGAATTTTATTCCCCTTTTCATGCCCCATTCTAGTCTTCATTTATTAAATACAAGGTGCCTTCGCTAAGGATATTCTTGGCTATTAACCTTCATGCATGAGACAGGAGATGAAAAAGTATTTCTTATCAACTGTAGTGATGTGAGGCATGGAGGAGTCATACTAGTAAGCTGAGAATGTGAATCCCCAGGCCTCTCACAGCTGAGGTTAATCTGAAAGGAGTTACAGGTTTGAAGTTGTTTTAGATCAGATGTCTAAGGCGAAGAAGGAGGGCTCCATTCCCAGACATCTGATCTAAACCCTTTGAGCCTTGGGAATTTTGACTCCAGATGCAGGTTCCAGCTCTGCAGATGATCCTTATCTTTAATGGGACCAACTCAAACAACTACACGTAGATCTGCTGCCATTACAAAAGACCCAAAGAAAGAAGTTGGCTCTCAGCCTGTAGCTTTGGGGGAATTAATTCCTTGAGCACGAGTAGTCTGAGTTTGGCTCACCTCTGTTTAAAAGTGGAGTAACCTAGGAAAAAGAAACAGGCCAGGGAGTTGGAAAGCTGAAAAATAAAGGATGTGACCGAATTAGAAGTTTTTTTGGGTCCATGTAGGGTGTTGCGTGTAGTATTGCTGGGCTAGAAACTCTATTAGCATCTACTGTAAGTTTTGTTCCAAGGGATCAGATTTCTGGAGCCTGAGACTAGTTACAATACATCAGAGGAAGCCTCGTAATAGGAAGCTTTATTGCCTTCTGCTAAGTGAGCCAAAAGTCAGGGGCTTTCCCTTGTAAGCATAAGGCTGGGAAGGGGGGAAGGGGAGGTGGGAGGTTTTTTTTTTTTCCTTTTGCCTGATGTGTTTCATCCTTCCCCACCTCCAACATCAAAGTGTTTGCTAGGGCAAGTCAGCCCTGTGATTCTGGAGCTGTGTATTTCCCCTCTCCCAGTAGTTTCCATGCCCATTTCCTATGGCCCAGCTGCCAGAGCACTAACCCTCTGCTGCTTTAATCACTCCATTAATCAAGCCTTTGCAGTGATCAGCACACTAGCTCTCACTGCCACAAGGAAGCCTGTTACTTCTTCAGGACACATAATCTCCCACTAGCCTGCCTGTTACTTCTTCAGGACACATAATCTCCCACTAGGCCTCCAAGGGCTTTTACTCAACTGAGCCATATTGCTTCACCAGCTAAAAAGGGTATTTCACTCAGATTTGAATTAGCTGTGTTTTTAACATCATGTAGTTCACATAAGGCACAACTCAAGAATAGTTCTTACATTTTGGGCACTATGAAGGTGAAAAGACATAGCCATTCCTATCTCAGCTTCACAGACGCTGTGATTTCATTAAACAGATGAACACTGTCATCAAACCAAAGATCAGTAGATACAAATAAGTAATTTCTGCTGGCTCCTAGAGAGCCATGATTGCATCCCCATGGGCATGGGGGGGCTGTCATATACAAAGGCTTGTGTATAGACAGTCTCCAGTCTAGTCAGAGCAGTTTATTAACTACTGTTTTGTACCGGGTAGTGCCAAAAGATGGCAGATCCTATTATGCTAGGAGACTTTGAAAAATTTAAAATGTAGCCATACAACAAAAGATCACAGTAAAGCCACAGACAGAGCAAAAATAAATGAAAGGAAAGCTTAGTAACCTTCAGTGGCCTCTCACAATTCTGACTCTTGCAAGGGGAACAGTGTATCGCTTCAAAATCATTTTGCAGTGTCTTTTGTAGAGTGAAGGCTGAGCACTCTGCTGACTTGCAGGATGAAGACGTCATTTCCAAAGGTTAAGGAGAAGCAGGGTGAGTCCTGTGTGCCCAGGGAAGGTGCAGCTCTTGCCTGGTACAAGGCGGGGCAAGGCTTGTGCCCCAGTAGCTCCGCCTGCCTTTGCTAGGAAACCTCTCTTCCCTCACATCTGTCCCCCAGCACGCCCTGCTTTTTCCTGAGCCATCCATTTCTGAAGCCAGGAAAATCAGGGAAAGGAAAGGGAAGGAATGAAAAAAACCCAAAACAACCCAGAGCTGCACTAGAAAGTGCTCACATCCCTACCACCATCATTCCAGCAATATGTAAGAGCAGAGTCACAAGGGTGGGATGGGAAAACAGCGGCAGAGAGGAAATGAGCTCGGAGTTTGAGAATCCCAGCCTGCTGGGAAGGACAAGAGCCTTCCACTTGTGGCAAAAGGTTCAGCAAGAAGCAGTGTCTGGAGCAGCAAGGAGCAGAGGCTGAAATAAATGGAAGTGAGACCAGTCTGCTTGCTGATGGCAATGGGGGCACAGAAAGCAACGTATTGCCAGTCATTAGCTTTGAGTCTTTCAGCATAAGGACACGTTAAAATTTTTGATGTGGAGTTTATATAGCTGTTCATTCCCTTCACAGATCCATATTTGAATTCTTCAGCTTGGGCAATATGTGACTGCTGTGAGCAAAGCAGTTTTCTCATGTGAACACCCACCCATGCATGCGTGCACAAACACCCACCCACTCTTGTGGTGGACATCTGCAAAAACAGCAGCAAGTAGAAATGATAACACCTAGAACAGTTTCTAAATACAAACACTGATGCAGTACATCAGTACAATAGTTTTGCAGAATCATTTCACTTAAGTATTTACTTTTCTATCTGCTGTGACTGCATGTTTAAGCTTTTCTTCCTGTATATTAATGCTTGTTTTCCCATTTAAGTCCCCTAGCTCTGGCTTTGTAAACGTGCATCAAATCCAAATGACATGTTTGCATGTGTATACTCAATGAACAACACAAATTATTTATCCCTTGGGATAAAGGACTTGAAAATACAGATGGTCTTGATACAGTCTGATAAGAATGTAAACAGGAAAATATCTTTGTTGACTTATTTCTTTGTAATCAGTAATAATTAGTTATTGTCTAGAGATGAATTATATTATTTCATAAACCTTGCAACAAACAATAGCTAAATGAAATCAACTTTGATTTTCTTAGGATTACTAAAGATAACTGAGATAACTTCCTTTGCAAAGTAACAAAAGCCCATGCTCCATATTCCATTGTTTTTTCGGTTTATGACAAATTTAAAGGCAAAAATCACAGAATCATCTAGGTTGGAAAAGACCTTGAAGATCATCCAGCCCAACCATTGATCTAACACTGACAGTTCCCAACTACACCATATCCCTCAGCACTGGGTGAACCCGACTTTTGAACACCTCCAGGGATGGGGACTCCCCCCCTGCCCTGGGCAGCCCATTCCAATGCCTAACAACCCTTTTTGTAAAGAAATGCTTCCTAAGAGCCAGTCTAAACCTTCCCTGGCACAACTTGAGGCCATTACCTCTTGTCCTATCGCTTGTTAAAAATCAAGATCATGAAAAGAGTCCCAGAATATTATCTTGCCCCTCACTTCTGTGGTTTTGCAACTGAGCTTATTTTATTATTTAAGAAAATTATTTTATTTTTTAAAGTGTGCTTTTGCATTCTTCAAATTACCCCCCTTATCAGATGTCAATATTAAATCTGCTGAGTCGTTTCAGTTTTCTGAAATAATTTCTCTTTCTCACCACTTTGACCAGCTATTTCCACCCCAAAAACTATGGTTTGTGTCTAGCCTTCAGTATGTTATATTCTGCTTCCCCATTTCAGCTGGGCAAACCCAAACAAAATCTTTTTCTCTGTTTGTGAAGGCTATCATCCATAGGCTGATTAGATTCCAGACAGTCATATCTATTTCTTGTAATGACAGCATTTTTTCAAGAATGTTTCAATTTGTGGATTAATATTGGCAAGAAACTAAAAGCTAAGCTGTATTTGGCTTTAGTGACACTACCTTGTGTAATGCTAAACCTTTCCCTCACTTCTAGTGAGAGAGAATCACAAAGTTACTATGAAGGTCTGCACATACAGCTGTCTTCATGTCAGGGCAAATCAAATGCAAAAAGGATCACAGGAGAAAATGTAAATGGATGTGAGCACAGCTGAAATAATAAAATCAGTCAATGAGTGTTCCACTTTCAGGCCTTTTTGCAGAGCTGTGAACTTGCATTACCAAAGACTCTGCTGTGACTCCTCCTGGCCCTACCAAGTCTCCTCCCTCTTTCTGCCCTGTTTGCTTTTCTGCCTGGCCTCTACCTAGATCTGTTCCTAGATCACCTGTGAGTCACTATTCAGTGCTCCACCACCAGCCTAAAGCAGTTCTCAGACATGATCGGTGTCTTGTTCTTGCTGTATTTCATACATTGGTAGCACACATTCAGCAAGAATGGCTTAACCAATTGGTCAAGTGCAATAATGGCTATCTATCTTAAGGTTGCTGTTGTTATTTATTACTATTATTATTAATTTTGGCATAATTTCATAAATACTAGGCATGTGTTTTTATTTTTCCAGGTGTAAGGCAATTAGATCTCAGGCTATATTTTCTAATGCATCTGTTAGTGAGCATTAAAATAAAATAGAAGGTAAATTCTATTTCCTCTGGATAATCAACTCTCTAATGCAGACTACTGTATTTCTGAGTGGTGACCTGATTGCAGAACTTGCCTAAACCTGTAAGAATTAATGTATTTTCTTTGCGGTGAGGTGACTCTCTGTTATAACTAATCTTGAGCAATCAGATGACAAAAACATTTGTTGATGATTATCTGTGATGGGTGAAGCTATCTGAACATCTGTGTTGGTGATAGGTGACTCTGAGTCAGGGTGGGTGTGGTTTGCTGAGGCTTGTATACGAGCCTGATTGGAAAAAAAACATTTTCTTTTGCATGTAAGTTGTCTGAGGATGACTCAGACATTATTATGGAGATTCCTATTGTTGTTGCTCTACAGCATAACTACCAATGGCCAGAAATGACACAGCTTGCATGACAGTTTTGTTTAATATAAATTGAAATAATATTTGCAGCTGTCCTTTTTAATATGTGAATAATCAAATTAACACCCTACTGTAAAAGCTTAACTAATACAGAAAAATATCAAGTGAAATTACTGAAAATAAAAGATATTACATGTTGACATGTGGATTAGTTTTGATATATGAAACTAATGCTACAAGAACTACTTGAAATACAACAACTACAAGAACTGCTCATCTTGTAAAGCTGTGCTTTATACTTTACTAGTGTCTGACCTCTCAATAGATGGACTCGGCACAACTGTGTAGACTGGTGGTTTAGGGGGGGAAGAGTTTGCTTCAGTCACTGATAGCAGTTTGGGAATTTTAAAAAAGGAGGAGTGTCTCAGTCAGGTTTACCAACCAAAATGTCTCACAGGATGGAGAAATCTTCACTTAAGAACTGTCCTGATGTAAGTAAATGGACTCCACAGGGTAAAATCACTGTGAGATTGCCCTTTTCTGACAGCTTTCAGAGGAGACTGACCACATCCTGGTGAGAAATTATGGGAATCACATAGAAAGACATAGCAGCCCCTGTTGGACTTTCCATCAGTCCACAGCAAATAGGCTTCCATCAAGCTGCCTTCTTCCCAGCTGGTTCTGCTGACAGAATAGGGCCCAGGAGTACAAGTTCACTCAGGGCAAAATTAAATTTACCTGCATACTGCCTGGTAATTAAGTCTACTACCAAACTGGGCTGTAGTTCATCACTGACCAACTAGAAGCTGTGAGCTCAGCACCTGGGGGATAACTCTCAGGGCGTATTATCTATAAAACCAAAAACCTACTTAGGTGAATAAGGCACACACTTATTCTCTTTTTGTATAAAATTGATTTTAAAAAGACCGTGTTAAGAAAGAAAGGATAACATCCTGATACTATAGGTATTTCTTCCTAATCTTCACAGCGTTCCTTCAGAATTCATGTACAGCAGTGAGGAAACAAATCTATCCCCTGGATCTAAAAAAGAAGCATCTTCAATCTCTATCTAGCCCAGTCTACCATGGATTCTGTCCAACACACTTTCTGTCTTAGTCTCTTAGCTTTTTAAGTGGGGGTAATATTAATTCACCTTTGTAAAGTGCTATGAATTCTTTAGATGGAAAAAGTGCTGTGTATGTCAAACCCTGAACTCAATTTTGGCAGGTAAGTGAAGAAATTGATTTTAAGCCTATATTTATTTGCAGTTTTAAATTGCACTAACTTCCTTAGTCCTACTCCAAATGCACAAATGTGTAATTGACAGTAGAATTCATCCCATACCTTCTTACAGACCACCCATCTAACCACAGAACTACAGCAGGCTAGCAGACAGCAGAATCTGGCTCCTTGTATCTCAAGTTGTTTTATAAAACTGATAAAATCAGCTTCACTTTTATAGATTTTTTTTTTTTTACAAACTTCTAAAATCTAGTGGTTTCTTTAATATTCAGTGCAGATATTTAATTATGCCTCAATAGAGTACAGTAAGGGACAAATTCTACTCTCCATTATTTGAGTAGGTAGATAACATAAATCCTTTAGCATCAGAAATGCTTCTTTAGGTTTATATTTTTGGTCTGTTGCAGTACAGGCGTGAAATATATTTATTTCATTTTGCAACAGCTGACTTTTTTTTTTAATGGCTGCTACAAGAAATATTGACTTTTTATCTTTTAATAAATAATATTTATAGATTTAGAAAAAATCATTAGATATGAATTATAGCTACTGTAATCATTATAAATACATTAACAACAAATGGTCAAGCCAAATTAGAAAAGCTCTATTAAAAATTAAGTAAAAAGATCTATTGAGCAAACAGATGTCTCTTCACAGCAGACATATCCCCACAGTTATTGACTGAAGCACTTCTAAGTATTAGGAAATGACCAACCATGAAGAAACAATACTAAAATAATGCTCCATAAAATACAACTTGGAATGTTGTCTTGATCAGGGACGATCAGGAGGCTAATTAACAGATATGTGTGCAATATTCTCAGAAATCCATTGGCTTCTATAGGAGATATAAACTATATGCTTAGAAATAATTAAAGAGTTCAGGCAGCAAATTTTTAAAAGAATAGCTGCCATCCAAGATGACTGCACTTAAAGGTGACCATCTGTCTGTTGAGGTCCTTTTTTTACCTTCTGCTGACAAAAGGTTCAAGAGGACAGTAGAGAAGAAAATTGCAGCAAATAGACCCTGAAGCTTAGCAAGGTAGAGCCCTCAATTCCTATTTGAATCAACTCAAGTAGAGCAGGGAATTTATAAAATCTGGTAGGATCAGGCCCTCAGATGCTATTAGCATGTTATAAGAACTTATTAAGAAAATAAGTATATGACATAAAGGGTATAATCCTGTAGTGTCGATGGCCATGTTTAAAAAGTACATAAACAAGATTATACTTCAATTATTATGCTACTTTGCTTTTACAGAGGGCTAAATCTGATGCTTTAGATTTAAAAGCAGTGCTAAATTCCAGGCTAAAACAAAGCTAGTTTAAGGAATTGAAATGGCTCCAGTTCTTGATTTAAAACAGGTTTTTAGTCTCAGTAATCTCTGGCAGTAAACACACATATTTTTCTTTTCAAGATGGTTTATGATCAGTGATTTCAGTCCACTCCACATTACCGTACCACATGTCCTGAACTGCTTGGGACAATCCCAGATTAGGAAACGCATTCATAGGTCTCACACAAAGACTACTTTATACAGAAATAACAAAATGGCCTAACATCTGTTCACAGCCCATTTAGTAATAAGCTCGTATACCTTGACACTTTCAAAGAAGGTCTTCCTAAAAGTTACTATTATCTCTGGGAGACAAGGAAGCCAGGTGGAGTTTGCACACACACTTTCTTTCAAACTAAATCTTACTATCAATGGTGTTATTAGAGAAGCCATTAAATTCTGTCCTTTCTTCGAAGGTGGAAGACCTTAGCTCAAGCTGAAGGGCTCAGATGTGTGGCAGATCTGAAATATGCAGGGGCAGGGGTGAACACTCACTGCTTACCATTAGGTTACAGTTATAGAAAGTCATCATATCCTGTTGTGTGGGGAAGGGAGACTGGTGATTCAGGGAAAGGGAGACCAATGGAGCCATCTCTACACTATGGTCTCTACACTGGTGGTGTCCTGAGTCTCCCAAGAAAGAAGCAACATGGGGGTGATACAAGCTATTGCCTTTTGACACTTACAGCTTCTATTTCAGAGCAGAAGGAAGATTTATGCATTCAGAAGTTTGAGTGTCTTTTTTTCTTAGTGATGGCAATCACCTAATAGAATGTCACTTCTCCCTGTAAACTTGCTGCTCTGACTTGTTCACATACTTGTAACAGCAAATCCCTGTCAGAGCGATGCCCATTAGGCACTCACGTGGCACCATTTAGGATTTGGCCTGGACAGCAATAAACTGTTCTGTAATCTGGATCCTTGCTTTTTTAATACTGGAATGATAAAGTTTATTGTGATTTTAGTGTCCATTAGGAAGTTACCTTACCACAGATACCCCAATTTAATGTGAGACAGTTGATTTATTATGAGGTACAATGTGAATACTTGTTTTCACCTCCTTCCCATCTCCACCCCCAATTTCCATGTGTTCTGGTTGAAAATTTCTGCAGCCCCTGAGTGCCATCATCAACACATAAACCACTCAACCATCTTTGTGAGAGTACCTTTACACTGAAAGCTGAAGCCTTCAAGCTTTTCAGTGTGAGCAATCTGAATTTGTCAGATTAATGCTATTTTGGGATATGTACATGATATTAAGTGATGTCTTTCATTATAGTAGAGATACACCATTGTAAAAAAGAGACGCAAAAAAATCCAGTAGTGTTTGGATTGCTTAACACTCAGAATAATTTCTAATTTGTTTAAGGCAACTGCTTGAGGAAAGAGGTGATACTGCAAGTAAAAGTAATAGAAGCCTTCTGCAAAATCATTCATTAAAACAACAATTGAAATGTACATATTAAGTGACACAATTGACATGCATCTGGTTAATTTAAATCTATTAATATTCATATGGGAAAAATGCTCACTGATGCTGCTTGGCATGATGCAAATCAGAATAAGTGCTGCGTCACTTAATGTTGAGTGGTAACTCTTATGCTCCATCTGAAAACACATTAGAGATAAATAAAAAATAATAACAGGAAAGAAAAATTACAGGGTATAATGCACAGGAGAAGAGAGATGTTTTCAGCTGAGATTTGAAATCAGATTGAGAGTCAATGAGGTAGAGAGATAAAGAAAGGCTGTTCCAGATGGCGGGAGCTGCAGAGCAGAAGGCTGTCTTACCACCAATTAATTTAATGAAACCCACCCACCAGTTTCCCATCCTGACTTTTTTCCCGAGCCATGTTAGGCTCAAACCTTGTGGTGTGAAACCACAAGAACCCGATGTGAAAAATTCCATGCTCTTGGCATGCCATGGTGAGAAATTCCCATGTGCGGATCCGTCTGCAGCAAGTCCCTGCATTCAGACAAAGGCCTTTCCCTCCCAAATGTCACTGTTCAGTCCAGCAGATGATTCTACAGGAGTCCTTGCCTGCATGGTGATGAACACTTCCATCCCCAGATTGCTCTGCACATCTTGGGAGTTGCTGCTTATCACCGAGTGAGTAGACTAGTACAACAGGATAGGTGCAAAGAGCAGCATACAAGGAAGGGTTCTTCTGGGTGCGCTGGGTGACAGTTCATGTACAGTATCTTTCTCTGGTGTGTGGCCACGTCAGCTTACATGGCACGTCATGGTGTGGCTGGATCACCCTTCTACACAAGCAGAGGCACCCATGAGATAGAGGGCTAATACCACCATAAAGCAGACCAGCTCTTTGCCTGAACCTAAAGGGACTTCCTCCCATCCAGGGCTGGGTACACACACATCATACTAATATGGTCCTTCAGAGGACTCCGGTACATCTGAAGTTTAACGCAACATAAACCGACCACTGTGATAATTACATTTGCACAGTGGAATTCACTGAAGTGAATGCAAATATTAATCATAAGATCTATGTACCATAACAAGAGAAAGCCTACATCAAATAACATTTCTAAGCACAGCTTGCCAAAGTAGGATAATTCCTGACAGCTAAACTAAGAGTTCATCTAACAGCATCAACAAGTCATCCTGAAGAGCTTTGCCTTGTCCTGTGAAGGCCATCAGAACCAAGTTATTTCAGACAAGACGTAGAAGTAAAGGTTCAGCAGTAATGTTCAGCTCAGACTGAGGCCTATTCTCCTTTGTACAGAGGAGGTTTAGGTGATTTTACCAGCACAAAGGTGGGAGAAACTGTCTTTCAGACATTTGGATCTCAGGCAGTACAGGGCTTTCTAGGTTAAAACCAATTCATATTCATGTAGAAACCTACAGGTACCCCTTGTAGGTCAGTGGTCAGTTTGCAGGAAGAAGCATCCCTGAAACATCAGGGTATTGTGCTCGCCTTCAGCTTCAATTTCTGGGTAATTTCCCATCCATCTCTGGAAGATCTGATTTTGCATTATCTGATTTTAAAGCAAGCATAATTAAAAAGTCTGTGTTTTGGAGGCAATCACAAACTTTTGACTGTATGTGAGAAATATAAGCTGATTTAGTTATGGCTGCATCCTCATTTGGCATCAGTTAAAAGTTTTGGGACATACTTCCACTAACAACACAGAATGAGTTCATACTATCAGTTAAATCCATGACCTTCAATTTATTTTGGGGTAAAACTGAAATAATGCATGAGTGAGTTGCCTCCCGAACACTAAATGTAGATTCACAGTATTTGATTTTATTCATTTGCATAATTCTACTTCTCACAACTCTAAAAAAAAATAGATAGAAACTATTAAAGAAGTGATGACAAAAATGCCATGTTAGATTTCCATTTATTTTATCATTAAAAAGATTTACAGCCTGTACTGATATCAGATTATAAAAATTAGGGCCCTCCATAAATTAAAAGGGCTTGCTCTTGCTGAGCTATAATAAGGGAGCTAATATGTCAGATTTGAAAGGTCTAAGAAGCAGAAAAACAAGCAGCAATGAAAAGTGAGGTCTTAAAAGCATGTGAAAATTTAAAAGTAGATTCTTATAGAACACAATGAACTATTAGTAGAAAAAGGTAAATTGCCAAAACTATGCTAATCCTCCTCTTATAATAGCCTTCATGTCAGAATTAGTAACGCTCTTTTTCTCTTTTTTTCATTAAACATGCTCTGATATAATGACATCGAATTCCATGCAAATATTCTACATCTTTAGGAATAATTTATTATAGCTTTACTGGAAAATTTTAGCTGGATCTTAAAAGGTTTTATGGCCTCAATTATAGCACTTTTACTCCTAATAATCAATATTGATTTTACCCTATCATCCTTTTTAAAGTTTCTCTTGGTTTACATAGAATCCAAATCTTGACTGAGTTTATAAAGTGATAATATTTTCATTCTAAAATCATATTCTTTTAGATAATTATTCCAGCTCCTCAATAGCTGCTTCTGCCATACCACTAAAAAGGCAAACCAAATCTTACTTTGTTAGTAGGAAGCAAGTGTGGTGTAAGGCAGTAGGAGGAAGATAGCTAATTAGCAGGATTTTTCAGTGACCTGCAGTTGCACTCATCCCTTTACGTATTTTCATTGTGCTCCAGAGCTTCATTCACTGTCTTACAGACTCTGTGTCTCATCTGCAGTTGCAGCCTACACTCCTGCTGCAATGCCCCAGAGGGAAACCTCAGGGAACACTATGTACTGAGCTACATGGAGCTTCCACTATACACTTCGCGTAGGAAACACAGCCTTCTGAATCAGCTCTGTGCATCACAGGCAGATGCAAGGGATCTGTCTCTCCCGTCTGCTCCTCTGCACAACCAGGCTTTTCCAGCTGTACAGTACTTCCAGGAGCTGTAACACTGCTGCCTCTGATTTGTGAGTTCTCAAGCCAACACACCCCCAGTTATCATCTCCTGCAGATGCCATGCCACTTTCCTTAGCATTAACAGTACCGTGTGTGGAGTCTGAGCCACAGAGAGTGCCTGCTCTTCAGGTCTGCTGCCTTTGCCTGGGCTTCTCTTGGTGACGGACAGTGATGAGGTGCCATCATGCAAGGCATCCCCGTGCCCGCCGGAGCTGGGAGCTGTGGAGGAGGCTGTAGTTCAGGCAGCCAGCTGTCTCTTTCCAGTCCCGCAGGGTGTAATTTCCTTGTTCTCTCCATTGAGCAAAACAATGAGAAATAGATGCAATTTTTTTGGTTAGCCCCATGTTTTATTCAGCTTCAGACCGATAAAGTTTGACTCACTTTCCCTGGAGGAGGGCAGTGGTCAAGTGAGATCCTTGAAGGCTGTGTCTGCAGTGGGCATATTTGTTCATATTTGCCAGGAGGATATCCATTTTCCACTCAAAGTATAAGCCTCCTTATTTTGTCCTTGCCTTTTCTAATATAATTAAATGGTGATACACATATTTACACATAATTTAAATATTGATTTGCTTTTTCAACTAGAAAGAATAAGGAACAGACTTAAGACAAAAGTTATATGTAAGGAACAGTATATAGAAAATTTCTGTAATTGTTTCTATTGACTTATACACCTGCTTTGTAGGTTCTTTCACTCTATCCTTTCTGTTCCCTTACACTAGGTTTATTTCAGCATCTTTGGAAATGAAAAGATCCCCTTTTGTTTCAGAATTAGTATTTGACTGATGAAAAGAATGAACCCCAGGGGCTGTCTTTTCCAATCAGGCACTGTACAAGCGCTTGAGCTGACTATGTTCTGCAGAACATTGAAAACATGGCATGCCCAGGAAATGTTTGCCATCACATTAGTGATGCTGTAATGGGCACCACAAATCACCTGGACATTAATAGAATGAAATCACTTACTGCCTCTGAAAGCAGCTTTATTCTCAGTTGGTGTCCTGAAGGCACCATGTGTGCAGTCTAGAGTTTCTACCACAAAGGAGAAATTTTCAAATATCATAAAAGTTCCGTTTTACTTTCTGCTTTTGGAGTTTAAGTCTCCACTGATTGTTTCTGATGGCAATCTCTTAAACACAACTAGAACTGGGAAAAAAACCATAAAAATATTAGTTGTCTCACAAACGTTAAGTAATCTCTGATTTTTCTAAAAGCTGTAGCAGAACAGGATACACATGACTTCTAATGACTGCCCTTGCTCTTGCCCAACTGCAATAACGCATCAAACGTGTTTCTTTATCCTGTTATTGCTGGTTTGTAATTTGATCATCGGATGGATTTGAATTCTCTCCAAGCTGTTCCAACGTGTCTGTAACAGAAGCAGAGGTACCTACGTGCACTTCCCATTTTGCTCAGAAAATAGAACAGCTTCAATGATCACAGCCCATGTGAAGCAGACAGCAGTGGTTAAATTAACTGTTGTGATCAAAGAAATGGGCTGTTAAAAATACCTGATTTCCTATTAGAGAAGACTTTTTAATTGTGCTTCTGGTGCTTAGAGCATGTTGAATTTTTTATGAGATAGTTCAGGTAACAGTCCATTAGAAAGTGTATTTGATTTAGCCTGAGGAAGTTTGGAAAAGGAGAGAGTGCTCCTGTGTGGGCAGTGGCTGTCCTTGCCCCCCTGCCCCTGCCAGGGCTCTGGTCCTGGGCAGCAGAGCTAGTGGCATGCCCACTCCTCTGCCCAGCCAGCTGCATGGATGCACACCGAAATCAACTACAGATTACATTAATGTGTCTAGGTGTGAGCTACAGTGATTGAAAAGCCTGCTCTGCTTTCCTTGTTACAGGAGCAGTATCCTCTGCAGGTAAATTCAAGAGATCTCAGGAATCAAATCTTTCACTGTCCATAAAATAAAATGTCTGACATGTCAGGCTTCTCTTTCTGCTTTTAACTTATTTTCATTTTGTATTAATAGAATGTTTGTTATACCATGTTCAAGAAAGCATCTAGTTTCTTCAGTGCTACGCTAGCAATCAAACTGATAGCTGTAAAACAGATAAATAGGAGCCGTACACCACTGTTTCTGCTGGCCCATTTTTCATTTTTTGAAATAAAACCCCCAGAGTCTTTTTGCAGAATAAATTGAAGATAAAAAAGTTATCTTTTGATGTGGATAGTTGGAACATGTCAGATTTGTGAAGCATTTTCTTTGGCTAGCTTAGCACTCTGCCTTTTGAAAGACACATAAGGCAAAGCACAGCTGTCAGAATATTAAAAAAAAAAAAAGTTGTATAAGACAAAATTAAGTAGCTCTATTAAAAGCAGAGGATCCAGAAAGTCAGGTTCCACTCTCTTTGTTAATGCCAAGCAGCATTTCACTCCACAATTCTTCCTTACTGAAATCAATGAAATTACTTGGGGAGGGGGGATAATACTCAGTATGAGGAAACTGCTAAACTCTTCTGGTTTTAGCAGTGAAGCTGCCCTTACAACCTAGGATCCAGTAAATGCCTCTTGTCCAGTGCCCCTTGTTCCAAATAGCAGAGAAGAACAAAATAATACTGCACAGAGCTGAGGAGCGGGCTCACTGGTTACTGGGGACCCTTTTATTTTGAGCATTTCTTTTGCTTCTTTAAATTATACTGTGGGAAGCTTTGGTTGAGATAGAAGCAAAAAGGAATCCTGTTTTCCTTCCTCATCCCTAGTTCCTCTGCAAAGCTAAAGACTGAATATATTTTTTCAGTACGTTTATAAGCAAAATATCACATTTAGGCATTGCAGAGGGGAGTATTTTTGTACATAGTTCTACTTCATCATAAGGTATAGAAACTTAATTACTTTCGGCTCTTGGAAAGCTGGTCACATCTGGCTCTGAAATAATGGATTTGAGATTATTAAAGTTAATAATTCTCAATTTAGTGCTGATGGATTTTAATTTTCCATGTAGATCTTCACCAGTTCAGACAAATATGTGGCAAAGATGATTTTACACTGCACTGACTTCCTTAAACATTCTTAAAATCTACATTTGCATGTCTAGGAGCACAAACTGTTGCAGTTTTATTCTGCTCATGCTTCTAGACCATGGGAGTACCTATTTCATTTAAATCATACCTGACTTACTCATTATATGAGACATCAGATTCTCCATCCTGCTATCTGAATCTATTCTGTGGAAATGGGATCATAGGGACATAGTCCGATCAGGGATTTTGAGGAACAAATGAATTAAATTAACAGCTTTCAGTCTACTTCTTGCTGCAGTTCCTAATAGGTGATCAGTATGTTTGTGCCAGCATGCCTGTATTTTTGATGCAGTGCAATCCCTCAAACACCTCACAAAAGCAATTACTGATCAGGCAGAGTCCAAAAACCCCAGGCAGGATAAGTCCTGTAAAGTTTAAATCTTTATATCAGTGAAGGGGTGGAGGGGAGGAGAAGAGTAAGATTGGTAATAATCTTGCTGAAAATATCAATTTATTTGAGAAAGTAAGAAGCTTCAACAGTTCTTATGGTTAAAGAAGTCATAAAGAAGGAGAATCTTTCTAATTGTAATGCACTTGTACTGTTAAATGTTCCTCATTACAGGAAAATACACATTAAAAAAAAAGAATCCTCCCTTTGAAAAGTTGTTGTACTAAATATGAAGACTGAATTAACTTCTTAAAGGCGATCTTAAAGATGAAGGTATTTTGTTTCTGTGATTTGTACAAATGTCAGTGCCTTTTATATAGAAGTCACTACTGATTCTTACTTACCATCCCATTAAGTCACACGGGTGTATCATTTCACCACCAATGTGCTGATCATCCTCTTCTCATCTGCTTTCCACTAACCCATGACCAGCTTTAGGCAAATGAATGCTTGTCCAGCTTTGCCTGTGCAAGTAGTCACAACGATTTTACAAAGTGAAGTGATAAATTTAGTGCGGGTGTACATGCCTGCTTTATCAGAGACATTACTACTAAACTGCTGTGGATCAGGTTATGCCATCAGTGTGATAAGAAGCACCATGCACAACAGGGCTCTAGCTAGAGCTTTTAAAATCCCTGAGTTAATAACAAAAGCAGTAAACATGATCAGTTCTGCTCTGTGGTGTAAATTAGACTAGTTCTGTTCAAGGAAATGAAGTAAATTTAGTGGAGTAACAGCTAAACATTTTGTCAGTAACATTTAGTAAAAGCTGGATGTACAGTATCCTGGTTTATTATAGCTAAAGAGAAGGCCATCCCTGAAGGGTGAAAATAGTCATATGTGGGAGAGCTGAGCACGCACATGACCAATATGATCAAGCAATGCCCGTTTATTACAACTAAGAAAGCCCTTTTATAATGTTCTCCCACACACGTGAGTAACATGCAGTGCAAGTCCTCAAGATCGGACAGTTAACTTAGTCCGCGCTTTAAACCTTCTTATGACTGGATAAAAAGTGCCACATCAGCCTTGCCAGGCTTCCTGCCTTGTGTAACTTCCTCTTCCATCCCAACCCCTTCAAGGGGTTGTTTGTCTCATCGAGTTTCTCCCCTCTCATTCAGGGTCACATCCTTATCGCATTCTTGCTCTGCTGAGGCTCTTATCAGTCTTGTTCTCATGCAGGATTGCTCACATGTCTACTCTAGAATCCCAACAGTCATATCTCAAATGAAAAGTTGTAGGTGAGATGGGAAGTTACGGCTTTTTGATCAGTGGAAAAAAACCTCCCAGTTATGTGTGAAAGTCTGTTGCACTGTTCAGATGACAGAAGGTATTGTACAGCAGTACTAGAAGACATTCATGATTGTTAGCATAATACAACAATATGGATTCCACTCCTTTCGTCCTAAATGTGTAATTAAACTCTTTAGTACTCTTCAATGATGTGAATTTGTCTTTATTATATGTAACATTACTCTATTAAAGACCATCTCACAGGAAAAAAAGAAGGCAACTAGTCATAGAAAATAGGAAAGAGGTATAAGGTGAATTCTTGATCCTTCTGAAATTTATGCCAAGGACATACCACTAATGACTTCTGATGTTCATCTCCATGTGCTTAGCTATAGAAACTCTGATGTTCCAATAAAGAAGAAGGAAATATCTGAGTCACAGAAGCTTTATCTATCTGCTGATAAGTTAATGCTATAGAGTGGATGTAGTCCAACTGTCACACCATAAGAATACTAAAGGCAGATTGAGGTGATTAATGAACAGCCTGTATTTGAGGCCTGTGTGTATGAACATCCCCATTGCCATTTGCATAGAGCTGAACACTTCAGGTGAGACCCGAGATAATGGCTAGAGTTGGGAAGAATCAGAATTTTCACTTCCAAATTCATCCAGTCTGTAGGTGGAGATAGCAATGGAAAATGACTGGTTTGTAGGAATAGAAGGTCCTAGATAAAGGGAAAGAAGTCTGGATAATGGTTTTGGTTGAAAGCAGTGGAAAAAGCTTTAGTCTTGGTCTGTATGTTCCCACATACAGGCATTTATTCAAAAATAAATGGAACTACCCATCTGGCCTTAAAAATGTTCCTACCTCAACTGGGTGAAAGCCATCATTTTCAGCTTCATTTTCTTTCTGAACATCAGATTGATCATTTGTGAGCCAATGTCCTGTGAAAGGAATTTCCCTTCACTTAAAAGAAATCAGCTAAAATATCTCCTGACAAATATATTGAGTGAACCTAGTAATGATTTTCATTTGCTGATGTTCACCCAGTAAAGAAAGGAAGCGGCACCCTTCCTTTCAAAGGAAATGAAGAACTCTGTTCTCAGTATGGGGGTGTATGGGAAAGCTAATTACTTTTTCCATGCCAGGAGAGAAATGACATGTGGCTAGAAAGAAATGTGAATTCTGGTGACCCTCTGACCTCTGCAGAAACGTGACCTTGGCCTGTAACGAACTGCGCTTTGTGGTGGGGTGCACGAACAGTGCAGGGAGCACAGGCTCAAAGGCAAAGAGGAAGAAGTAGAGCTCAGGAACCAGAGAAAACCGGCATAGGGGAAGGGGCATGACATGAACTAGACTGTGTTTCTATACAGCCATGTTTCCTCTAGCCAGAAATTCACTAATTGTGCCTGAAATGGTTTTGATTTTTGTGACGTTTGATTGTGGCTTAGCTGTTGTAAAATCCCCTTTTCCAAAGTGGTACTTAGAAAAATTTGTACCATAAAGAAGTAAACAAAGCACTGTTCTTGTTCCTTTGGCTCAGAAACACTATTTCCAGCTTTTAATCACTATTGGAGAACCTTCTATTTCCCTACCACTGGCAACTATCATTTGTAAGTTGATTTTTTTCCCCTCTGATGCTTGGCTTGTCGTTTCAGCTCCAGTCCTCATAACTGGCCCCAACGGTAGTTTTGTACCAGTAAATTACTGACAGACCTGAGAACAGAGCTCTCAACACCCCACTCTTCATCCACTGCTCTTAGAGCAATGCCTCACTTTGTTCACGCAGTGCTAGCCCTGCCAGCATGCTGGTGCTCCTGCTATAATTGGAGCGTGGCTTTCCGCGAGCATAAGTGACTGGGGCTGGCAGTTGGGCATAGAGAGTAGGACATGTTTCTTGATTAGCTCTTGGGGACTGCTTTTTCTCTTAGTTATTTTCCAGGAACATTTTTTCCTGCAGTAGTAGCAAAAATACTTTCATAGTCAGTCCTTTTCTGTGCTCACAGTGATAAAAAGGCAGTTTAGTTGGGATTATGCACTGTTTCTTGGATTATTGCATTTAAAATTCTAAGAGAAAGTACCAACATAGGAGGAAACCATCACACAATAATTAAACAAATATGTAAAAAAATATATTTAAAATTCTGTTTAAATACAAAAATACAGGACAAATTACATCCTGAAATACAAAACACAACAGTAACTCTAGAGAGAAGGCCATGGAGAGGAGAGAACACAGTATATTTAAAGGAGCAAAACTGCTGTTTTGCAGGACAACAGTAATTCATTAAAATATTTATAAACACCACAAAATCTACTATGCATAGAAGAGCACTGCATGAATTTTTGTACAAAATACAATACAAGGAATGTGTTGCAAGTTCTTGTATTATTTATATGCTTGCAATATTCTGTTTGGTTTTTAAGACTCCTGTGCCTCACATGCCTAAGAATCAGATATTACAGCCATGTCTGTTAGCAAACCATCCTCGTATCTGCAGAAGGTAAGTGAATAGTTTTTAATGAAAAAGAATTTAACTGTATCATAAAATAGCCTCCTCTTAAATGAAAACAGAATTAAAGCTTCAGTATGTATTCCGTTCATCTAGTCCTCATTATTGCAAATATATTTGACTTTGTTACATAAAAGACAGAGAAAAGTCCATTTTCTTCTAAAATGAGGGAATGTCTCTTTTCCATGTTGTAGATAAAAAACTCCCTTGCTTATCTCCATTACAAGAAGAGTTAACAGCAAAGTTAATTGCTGAAGTTGCTATATCAAGGGATATAGAAGAATCACTCCTCAGGTAAATAGCTGTGAAAAAGTCTCCTTTTAGATTGCTCTCAGATACAACACCCTTGTCTTCCCTTCCATCCTTCTTTGAGCTTCAACCAGGCACCTGACTGGATAGTCAACCATCTGTCCTATTGACCAAAGACCTTCTTGAGTTTTTATATATTGAAATATACTTGTGTTTTTATCTATGCTCTATTGATGAATTTAACTCCAGGGTTTAAAGTTACATATACCCCTTGCTAAAGTAAAGTCTGAAAAAACCTTGCCAACCAACAAAGCCTCGAATAAAAGGAAATACTCGGTTTTGTGTTATGAGATAGTTATTTTGATTTTGTTCATTTGTTTTCAAAAGAGCATGAAGGTGATCATGATAAATCAGACAAAACCCCCAAGTTTAAATAAAAAAAATATAAATACAATTGCTAGGCCTGTTTGAGGTGGTCATTCAATGATCCAAACCTGTAGGACTGAGATAAATTACTGGTGGTTACATTTTCCTCTTGGAAAATCACAGATGAGACTAAATGAGACGTTTTATATATATAGTAGCAAACACACATAGGTACATTTCATTTTGAAAGTCCCATCTGTCTTACAGCCCAAACAGTTTTTGACGCCACAGAATGATTGCTGCACTTCACATTATATGAAAAGGCAGTAAGAGTTGATATACACCAGGGCTCTAAACATCAGAGCTCCATTTTACTGTACTGAGCATTTATTCTAAGGAACTGGGTTTTGAAAAAGGGAAGAAAAGATAGATTAATAATTTATATTCATTACCCTAAAAATATGATCAAGATTTGATTTCAAGACTCTGAATTACCTAATACCTAGAAGGATCATCTGATTCATAAATTCAAGCTGTTACTTTTTTTTTTTTCATAGAAAAGTAAACAAAATGCACAAAAGTGATTTATTGTTTGATCACATTTTAATTTACTGCATTAAAGCTGCAAATATTAAGGGAACTCAGCCTGTGTACTTCTTGGAGCCTAATTCAACATGCATCTTAAAGCTAACTGTGTGTGGCAATCCACAGTCAGTAAGGTTTAAATTAATAATATAGACTTAAATGCTACCATCAAAGCAAAGAATTAATTGCTTTCCTATTTGGAGTATGACACTGAAATGCCACAAGAGCTCAAAAGGATTGTTACCATCACCAGGAAAAGAAGTGTAGAGTTTATCCAAGATTAAAGAGGGATTAGTGTGCTCTGTTATTGCTTAGTAAAGAGCTACCAGCAGTACGCTCAGTCACAGCTACAATCACCTTTTTTATCAAGGCACTCATAACTACTTTAACTACAGTATAAGATTCTAAGGTATTTCTAAGATTCAGGCTGTGCCTCTGAGCAGACACTGGTTGGACCCTGTGCATTACAAAACCATATACAACAGACAGAAGTGTATTATCTACAGTCTCCCCAGAAGGATCACTTACACAACTCTGAAAGGCAAACAGAAGAGATATTTTTCCTTTAAATAGCTCATAAAATTCTACTAAAAATTATTTTAGCCCACTGAATCTATTCCAGAAAGAATTGTCTACAGGATGTGGAAGATGATTTTCTATCAGGCCAAAGAATCATATTTTCTTTGTAAGGATGGATATCTCTGGAATGCTTGCATGGTTATAAAAGAATCGAAGATCCACTGTGGGGAGTAATTTCTGATACTGGTCAGTTTGCTGCAGGCATAAAGTCAAGGTCTTATCCCCATTCTACCCTTGTGTGTCTTTGTAGGCTTTGGTTTGCCTGGCTATCATCAGTCTTAGCAAGGATGCTGTACTGCTGACTAAATGGCAATTGTTTGCTCCTCTTTTTAGTCCCCATGCTGGCATTTGGGGGGATTGATCAAAGCAATTTGGACTGTAATGAGAGAGCAATTGCATGGGCCTTTTCTGATTTCTGAAATGTTGTTTGTAGTGGTTGTTGAAACAAGAGTTTTCCTTTGAAATTTTTGCTTGCAGATGCAAAGGAGGATGGTAGCTAAGGGAAACCAACAAAATAAGTCTGCCTCCTTAGCATTCTGGCTTTGCAACAATGCTGTGGAAGGGCTTAGATCTCCATAGAAGAATAGAATAGATAAAGATGAATTTTAGTATTCGATGTAATCCAAACCAATGTACTATGCCACAGCTCAGCATGTCCTAGTAGGCTATAACAGCAAGTTATAAAGGGAGGCAGACACAACATCCGTTTTTCACATTCTTAATGAACAGTGTGAATTCGTTGCTTTCAGAATAACAGATGATTTAATTGAATCTGTATAATCTAATGCAATCAATCTCATTTAACTAAATGTCACACAGCCCTTTTCACCAAGAGGCAGTTTATGTACACACACCAAGGAGCAGGACCAGTTCCTGAAATCCTTACTAGTGTGAGATCAGTTTTTATGAGTTGCCCAGAGACAGCAGTGCAATTCTATTTTGTTTCTAACTTAACTGGTAAAACCACTGCCTTCAAGAAGCATTCAAAAGGTTATGGTCTAACAGCAGAGAACAGAGAATTATAAAATAAAGAAAAAACCCCAATCTGTACTTACTATACTCAACCTGAGTTTTAAGCCAAGCAAAAGGTACAACTGAACAGACTTTTAAGGCTTTTTGTTTGTTTGTTTTTCCAGTGAGTAAATTTAAGGGGCTAAGCACAGTTTTCAGCTCTGGTATAGTTCTAAATTTTCCATCATATATTTCATGCATCTTGCAACAGTCTAAGCAGTGTTATGAATATGGCCAGACATTCAGTAGTCATAGATGAAAACCAGATGGTTTACCTATGCAGGTCTCCCATCAGCAGTGTCTGTAGTGTCTCCTATCTGTAGCAGTGCAGGACCTGGAGAGCAGCACCCTTCCTGCTCCTTGCCCCGTGGCTCCTATCTGCTCAGCTGCCTGCAATTCACACACTCTCACCACTTGGGTTACTCAGAAGCACAGATGATTTAATTGTGAAACCTTTGTCAAATGATGCACTGCAGGATATGGGATGGAGGGCTGTGCCTAGGCAGGCAGGTTTGTGGCCAAGGCTGTCTTGTCTTCACCACAGGAACAAGTAGGCTTTTGATACTACCTAGAAGTGATGGCAGTTACAGTTTTTTTCTGTGCTGTGCCAGATTCATTATAAGATGCCAATGACTGAGCACTGGCTTTCATCTAGCATGGCCTTGTATTCGGTGTGCTATATAGATGTACCATCCACTGCCTCAGTAGATGAGCAGTGTTATTAAATGTTTTCCAAAGCAAACAAATGTGATGGATTATTCTGCCAAGAAAGCATAAGGAGTGTTTCTTTGCTGCATTTTCCTGCAAAGTAGAATCTGTAGGATGTAAAACTTGAAAATGAACTTGTTTAGCTCTGTTAATGCACCCAAAGAATTCCACTGAGTATTTGGGATGGTTTGAATATTAATCTAGTTTTAACTGGAAAGTAATCATGTTGGAAGGATGTGAAGTGAGGGAAAAGCCTTAAAAAAGAAGTGATTTAGGAGCTTAAATTTCTGGTCTCAAGAGCTAGGTAGAGTAACATATTTGAAGGCATTTTGGCACCTAAATTCACTTTACTTTAAAGATATGAAACCTACTTTTATGTACCCTAAAATGCAGTAAAGTGCATAAGTATGTTTTCGAAAGAGATCTTGGAACCTAAACCTAATTATGGGAGAGAGTTGCTTTTGAAAATAAAACATGAGATTCTTAAATCACTCTGTCATTTTGAAAATAAATCTGAGATCGTAAGTGACCCCAGTGGCCTTAAACCTCAATCTAGAGAATGACACCACTAGTTGCACTTTACAATTCTCCCTAATTAATTGTCATTTTTTGTCAATTCACAAGGAAGAACAAAAATCACAAAAGTCGTTGTTTCTAGCCTATGCCTTACTTAAAAGTTCTTTAATTTTCCAATCCCTGCTTACCTTTTGAAATCTGACAGGCTCAGAGACAAGAAAGTTGGGGAATATGTGATCAAAAGACACTGATTTATAATCTAAAGCATTTGAACATTTTTAAGACCTTCAAGAGTACAATTTAACATGTCCCCAGGTGACTTTAGTTTACACAGCCAAACCTTACAACACAGATAATCTACACAGACGTTGTCTTTGGCAGCATTACAGGACTACATTTCACAAAACTGGCCTGTTTGTTAACAGTTTTTCACTGTTTCAGACAGCCACTCATGCATTATTTATGGCATCAGGCATTGCTATGTGTTTTCTTTCACCTTCTATTTGATTACAGAAACGTAATTGTGGCTAGCAGAAAAGCAGTGGAAATATGGCAAATATAGATTTAGTTCTCCTTTGTGTCTCATCTTTTTGAGGGTGTGTAGGAATATTTGGTTTGGGGGTTTACTTGTTTGGTGGTTTGGTTTTGTTTTATGTTTTGTTGGGTTTTTTTTTGGCTTGATTGACTATTAAAAGTATAGTCATACAATATTTGATTCTCTGAGAGAGCTTCTGAACCTCTGAATAGTATCTACCTGAATGGGCTATTAATCTACATTATGTTGATATCAAGGATGCTTGTTCTGTAACCATCCCCTTATTTGCAGTTTACAGGTTAGGTTACCTGAATAAAATATCTGGGATCTATTTATTTTCTTGCAGTGATTTACACTTCCCTTCCTGCCCCTCCCACTGCTAACATCCCAAAAATATACATGGAAGAAAAAGGTGCTGGCATTAATCTGTGAAACACCTAGGCATTATCAGCACAAATAGAAGGAGCACTTTCACAGGCTATCAGCAGAATGACTTATCCATTTTTATCTACTTACCCAGTTTGTTGAGAACAAATTACACTGGGGGGAGGTGGGGTGAAAACTGAGTAAATTTGGGTTGATTCATCACCTGTCCTACTTCGCAGATCAATCAGTTAATAATTTCATTGACCTGGAGGATCATTCAGAACAATATATTTAATTCAGTCATGCATTTAGTTTAATTAAGGTTTGAAGTTACAGTGCTCTGCTGGCAAAGAGATATTAAATCTGTTTTCTTTCTGCTTTCCATTCACCATGTGAATTTCCTCTACTGGATATCATAAATATAAGATCTTTTATTTTAATTTACCTAAATTGCCTCCTTCTTCTGTGAAATTCTGCACCTTTCTTTGGAATAAGAACCACCTGAAAATCTTTCTGCATCATTTGATGAATGTGCTAGAGGTATTAAACCTTTTGGACACTTCAGCAAATGAGTCTGGGGGTTACAAAAATCTTGGGAACCAGCTATTTTAAAACTGATTAAGAGAGTGCAAATGATCTGCTGCAGTGATGCAACTGAGAAAGAACATAAATGCTAAGAGGCAGTCAGAGAGCAGGAACTACAAAGCCAAGGGCTTTTCGTGAATGTCTCTTTCAACAGCATGGCAAGGAATAGCCCTCACTAGCAGGCAACTTGTGGCCATTTTTCTGAAATGTTACAGGGGCTTTAAATCTAGCTTTGGAAAAAAAAAAATTAAACATGAATTGAGATTACAGTAAATAAAATAAACAACAATTAACATCAATCTGCCATTCAGCTGATCTGGAAATGGAGAGTTACAGGTCTGTGGTAATCAACATGTACAATGAATACAGACAGAGCTCAAAGAGCAGCCAGTGCTGAATTTGGTCCCACAGATGATGCTAGAACATTTGGGAATACATTACTTTATTGTGTGCTCTTCTGATAGTGCTGGCAGCTACTACCTCTTCCCTTGTGCAACTGACAGTTTTGAACCCCTGCAGATTTGCACAGGTTGAAAGCTGTGTTCATCTTGCACACTGCACTTTTGTCAAAATGTCACTTAACCTGGCCGGGGAGTGTCTGTGATTACACCACTTCTCTCTGTCTGTGGCTGCCAAATGATAGTTCGTCATCACGTTTATGAAATATACCTTAATTTAATGGGAAGAATCTTACTGAAACACTGGTGGTTAATGCCAACACATCTTAACTTCTGAAGGGCAATGGTTTGGGCTTTGCAGACATATCTTTTAGGCCTGCCTTGAGGTCTAAACAGTCCACACATGTTGCAAGACTATGGTTAGGAATAGGACATTTTTGTTGCCCTCTGATCTTCTGGCACAATTTGACACTTCAGGAGGTTCAGTCATACACTGGGCTGCCAATTGGATGTCACATTAAGGTTTTCCTCTTCTCTTGGTTTCTGTGTAACTGTCCAGTCTCTTCTTTTGGTAAGCTGCCAAGCTTGGAGATCTAAAAATACTCCAGTCATGAGTGAATGATCTTTATTACTTGTGCTAGGGCCATTACAATCTCTGAATTACATTTGTGTCAAGTAATATGTTTTCAAAACAGTGAATAAATGAGATGCATATAAGTTCCCTATTTTAGGGAAGATCGAGTACCTGCAAAGGCAGGAGTGTTCAGGAGGAAGAGTTACGTTGGACAGCTAGCCATTTCACGCTCATGTGTTTCCTCAATGTATTAACTTCAAAAATCTAGCCACCAGATCTCTTCTGTTATTAAGGGATAGTTATCCCTCCGGGACTTACAGCCAGAGGATTTGAGAATTCATTTGCTTTGAATTAAGGCTCTATTTCAGCAGCTATGGTTTCAACTAGCAAATTGTTTAATGGCTCTGTAGGCAGACACAGGACTCTGACAAGGTCCAATACACATATCCATCATTCACTTGCTGTGTGATTGAAAGCACTTTTTATTCTGCTGGTATGAAATACAGTGCACATGATTTGTTTATGCTAGTTTTTCTACTTTCTTTCTTTTCTATAATTTACTTGTAGAGGCTGTTCTAAGTCCTAGGTCCTCAGCCATTATGTGGGTGACAGCATAAGGGAGTGGTCATGTGTAGGTTTTGGATACCTGAAGGGCTGTATAGTAAAGCTTGTAATCACTTTTATTCTTCACTTTGATTTATTTAGGTACATGTGGAAATCTCCACCACAGATCAGCCCCATTGTATTATATACCTATATCATGAAAACTGACATTCCTATTGTTTTCAAGGTGTTACCCAAGAAATCCCAGGAGATTAATTGCCAGCTGGAGAAAACAGTTGCAAAATAATTTCACCTGAATGTTAGTGTCTTTACTGTTCATTTCTAAGGTACGTATTTTACCAAGAAACATATACATCTGATATTGGTATTTTGGTTTCAGAAGGATGAAGCTGGAGAGATGCAAGCTTGGTTTGAGAGCACATTCTTGAAAAGCCCCTTTGTTGTTTGGAATCTTATTTCCCCCCAGAAAATGGAGAGAAAGTGGAGAAGGGCAGGGCAGCACATGATTTGTGCTATGGCTGTCACAGCACACAGGGAACATGTCTTTCTCAGCGATTATTCTTCACTCCTGTGTTTGATTTTTTAATTTTATTTGGTTGAAAAACTGATTGGAGGACAGAGACCATGGCTGAAAAGTGTATTACTGTGTGTGGAAGGACAGGTAAAAAATATTAGTGTTTTTTTCCCTTTGTAGACTGTGCAAGAACACTATTTTTAATTTTGCAGTCTGCTCCATGAAAAACTATACTGAGTCTGCATTAGTTCTGTCTCCTAATATCTGAAAAAGCACTAAATATGTAATTTTAGTGGCTTTTTCCCTTTTCAGCTAAGTCTAGTTTTCCTATTTCTGCAGTGCTTAACCTTCTGCTTGAGCTAGGTGTTCACAGAACAAACTTCTTTTTCATTAACATTTTCACATATGCTTCTTTCAAGAAGCCTCGCGCTGTTCAATAGCAAAAAGCTACTTGAAAGAAAAAGATGTGTCTGGAGTACTGCAGGACTGTCCCCCAGATGTGGGCCTCTGGGGCAGAGACCCTCTCTCACTCAGGATATATATACAATGTCATTGCTTCACATTTAATGACCTCACATCAGTCCTCCCTCAATATGGTTCTTACCTCATCTCACTGTGAGTTTGTTCTTGTTAAGGGTCTGATCCATCAAAGCACTTAAGCACATGGTTGTGGGTTGTAAACCCACTAGGGTAAGTACCTTGACTTTTTATAACCCTGTAAAGTGTGTAAAGTGTGTACCTATGGCACTAGAAAAGATGGGTTTAAATGATGTCTGTGATAAGAGCTAACCTTTTCTATTCAGCACTTATTCTTCTCTGTAACACAAGAAGTTTCTGCAGTTTGTGTTGCATATATTTCAACCAAGGCTGGTTTTGACAAATTGACTCCTTCTTTTTTAGTTCTGTCTTTTTTTGCGCCTGTCTAAAAGATCATCTACACCTAATAAATTTTCGAGATATTCTTGCTTATCTATTTTCCTCAAAAACCTGTTTAGATACGTTAGACACCCTGAAGGATTACCTAATACTTAAAATTTTTCAGTTTAGCCTCTTAAAAGGTTTAAAGCAGAAAAAACCCCCAGGATCATCAGAGTAGGCTCAAATCCTTTGACTGCAGACAACACCAAGGGTAAGTCTTAAGTTATATACTATTCTGAGAACTGAATTTGGTCCAGTGCAGAATTTTAATTTCTGTAAGCACTGGAAATAAAAAGTAATTAAACCTCTGCATATTCCTTGTGTACTATAAATACATTAATAAAATAGGCAAAGGAAATCAACTCCTAAATTATTAGCAGTTGTAAAATGCTGAATATTGAAACACAGTTTAATTTATTCATTTGTAATTTTTTATCAGGCTAAAATAGGCCTCTAGGAGCAATTTAAGCATTACAATAATTCAATTGTTCAGTATAGTCAGCAGTTAGATACACAGCTATCTCTGTACAAAAACAATAGGAAGCTAGTGGCAAAGTCCCATGTTTCAATGTAAATTGATGGTGAATTTACACAAAGCCAGCAGATTGTTCTCTCATGTCTTTTATGAACAAGCAACTTAAGTATTTCAGTGTGAAAACTACTGGGCAGTGAACCAGTGCAGCTGAGTCAAGCTCTAATTGTAAAACTTATAGGGAACCAGTGTATCTCTCAAGTTAGCATGTGTAAAATGTAAACCTCCTAACTACAAAATGAAGCTAGATGTTGACTATCTGCCTTGGATGTATTTTAGAGAAAACTGGTTAAGCCCAAGACAAAACATGACAAGTAGATGACATACATCAATAGCATAGACAACTGGAAATATACATTAACAGCAGAGACAACTGGAAATCTTTTAGCCTACATATTAGATGGTACATCTACAAAAGAAAGATTAGTAGGTAGGCATTTCAAAGCTAAGACTATTAGATGAAAGTTTTCACTGAGTATTTCCTTACATGAAAAAGTGCTCTCAACTCCAGTCTGCTGTACAGGGCAGATGACATGCCTCACAATCATCATTAAAATAACATTAAACCTCTGAGAAGTTCCAAAACCACTGTAGTGCAGATCTGATCCTTTTGAAATTCAGCAAGCTTTCTCAGCTTCCATTTACAACTACAGGGAGCACTCATGGCTGAGGAAGAAACTTGAAACATTGTGTGTCCTAATCAAACATACTGCTGCTTCACATCTCAAAGGACCTCATTCAGTACTTCTCTTCTGGAGCAGTAATCAAAGGTACTAAGAGGAGTGACCTGCCTCTGTTATACTCAGAGGTCTAACCATCTTTTTAAAAGATATCAAAGTAGGGAAAAAAGTGAGTGGACCTGGTATCTGAATAGTCTCCTTGGTGAAGCTATAACTTGATATCCTGCTTATGTCGGGTTTGGGAGGTTTTCCTTCAGGAACATAGGATCATAAGATAATGAAGGGTTGAAAGGGACCTCAGGAAGTCTCTAGTGCAACCTTATGCTCCAAGCAGGATCAGTTCTGAGGTCAGACCAAGTTACTCAGGGTTATATCTGGTCTGGTTTTGAAACCTCCATGGCTAAAGGCTACACATCTGGCCCACCTGCTCCACTGCTTGACTGTCCTGATGCCATGTGAGTCCAGAGCCACTGTTGGGAATAGTGCTAGACAAAAAAATCTAAATTCACAAATTGCCTCCCAACTGCTACACTGAGGAAAGGCCAGCCCTGCCTGCTCTACAGCCTGTATTTTGTTTCCATGAAAGAAGGGGCAAAGTCTTCTCAGTTTTGGAATACAACAATGAACTATGGCTTTCAGTAGAGGCTATCTCAACACTTAAACAATGTATATTTGTTATATATTTGTATATATGTAAATTCATATTTATATATATGTATATATGTAAATTCATATTTTGAGCATTTCTTCTTAACCAGGAGAGCTAGAAAGAGTTGTTTCCAATTAACTTAAATTCCAAGGTCACCACTTGAGTGCCAAAGCACAAAATTACTGAATTAGGCCTAATTAGGCTTTAATCTGGTCTGATCTCAAAAGCATCTGCCCCCAGTGAAGAAAGCATAGCAATGCCTGAACATTTAGCTGAACTCCTGCAAAATTTGCTGAGGGTCACCCCATTTCATGGGTTGAGCAGGTGCTGTGGATATTGCTCCAGTGTCATCATCCTCATGGATATGTTTCTAATATACATGAAACAATTTTTTATAAACACCTATTTTACGATTTTATTATTCTTTTAAAAAATGCTTTTAATTCAAGTTTTATTAAGATATTTTCTATCTCATGCTGCCTATCAGTCATGTGTCTTTCTACTACAGGTTTATTACTCCGGGCTAAAGACAGAGAAACTGAATACTAACAATTCGCTGCCGATAAAGGTTGCATGAAACTTGTTTCTAAACCAAAAAAATCTCATAAAATATGTTGTATCCCTATGGAACAAAAGCCATTAAATGGACTTCTAACATGTTGTACGTTGTCAAGAAGTTATTTACAATCTTAAATACCTATTGCACACAAAGAGAGACGTTTATTTGTAGAGATTGAATAGTTTATTTTTCAACAAGGAATATAATAAAGCCTAACTGAGAAAGGCAATCAAGAAATCTGTAAACCCTGTTTCACTGTTTCCATAGTAACCTCCTTAATAAGATAGTAACCTTGGTTAGGGACAACCCTATAAGCAAATATATTGTAAAAAATTCTCAGTCATAATGAATACACTCTCATTCTTTGGCTTTTTGTATTGTTTTCACAAATATCTTGCCCCTTTATTAGTTTCCTTGTTATCTTTGAGAAGCAAAATGTAAAGCAAAATATAACCTGCCCTACCCATCGCTCTCGGTATTAAAAAAGGCATGTTTGAGGTACAGTACATTTAATAAGGATTTAACTGTGCTGGTAGAACAAAAAAAAAGCATAAGCAAACTCAAACAGTAAAGGAATTGACTTGCATGTTTTCCCAGAAAATGACCAAAGCCTTTTCAAGCATATTAAACCCACAAATTTGGGAGTTAGTAGTAGCTGCAGCATCACTTGCCCAGCTCTCTGTTCCTAGCATATCCAGCTCTCCATGTCTGCAAAGGCTGCAGCTGAGACAGAGCCACTTGGTTTTGCACAACCATTGAGAGAGGACTGAAAAATTATGATTTGAGTCAAAAGTTCTCCAAGTTCAGTGAAGTAAACACCAGGGTTTGGCTTTAAACTATTTCCGCCTATTTTTTGTGGCTCATGATGAGATGTGGAGCTGATGTGAGATGTGGAGCCCCCTTCTCTAAAGCAGTGTTTCTCTGAGTGACCTGCTGAGCCTTGAGCAGTGGCCCACAGCCACGCTAAGACGTAATTACTTGCAGGAAGATCAGTTGTGTACAGCTGTGAGGGGGCTACACGAACCGAGTGGGGCATTGGGCACCCCTGTGGGTCGGGGGGAGGCGGAGGCTGTGCGGGGCTGCGGCCGCAGCAGGGTGCTGCTGTGGGCAGGGTGAGGCGCCTGGGCAGTTGGAGGACAGCCCTGCGGTGGCATTGCTGGGGCGGGGGCAGCCGGCCCCGGGGGGCTGACGGGGCCCTGGGCTGTGGGATGGGCAGGGACAGACAGGCCCATCAGTGTCCTCATGGCCCTGACAGACTCTAGGTTTCGGGTAAGAAGTTTTGAACCATTAACTGAAGGGGCAAAAAGCCCTACCCTTGTAGTATGATATTTTTATGATCCTTCTAGAGTCCTGCTGCACCTGAGTGCTTTGTAGTAGGTACCAGGCAAACACAGGGTGAAATAAAGTCCTTGCCTGGACAGGTCATCCAGTTAAGGTCCCAGTTCAGCACAAAATGCACATCCTTAACTTCAGCATCCTAAAGCAAAGCTGTGACTGAATTCCATGAGCTATGTAATTTTTTCCTCTTCTGAGGAGTTCAGAAATGAATAAAGTACAAATGTAATTTTATTGGAGACAAGATAGCTACCAGCTATGATACCAGGGACAATCCTTTTCAAAGTTAATGGCAATTATTTTTAATGTGTCGTATTGACTTCTAATAATCTCTGAGGGGATTAATACTTAAGAAAGTATGTATGTGTTGATGATAGAAAGCAGAATGAAGTGTACTGATTTATTGTAACTCTTCATTAAGTTTAAAAGCATTCCACTGTGATGAAGACATCAAGCATAAGCTGTGGTATTTTCACACTGCAAAGGAATAGTTAAGGGCAGGAAGACAAAAAAAGAAAGCAAACAATGTTTTAACTTGAATTCAAGCCAGATTTCACAAAAACAAGACCCTATTCAAATCCAGCAAAGTAAAACACGTTAAAAGTATCCACCACTTTTCCCTGTTAGAGGCATGGATGAAACATACCTGCTTATGTTTGTGCTTAGATTTTTACTAGGTAAGGTAATAGCAGTTTACTATATCACATAAAGATAAGTATGTAACTGAATTTCCTGTAAATACTGGAAATCTGGATTCTCGTTCTCTATTACCTACAATGATATAATTCCATTGATTTCAGTGGAATTAGACTTAAACCACTGATTTATGAGACAGAACAAGAAGGACCTTTTCATATTTTTGCTCAGTGAAACTCCCATTTAATTTTTAAATTAAAAAGATAAGTTAAAACTCAAAAAATCAGAAGTAGTGTGAAGTTTTAGGTTATATAACAGTTATGATAAGGTTTGTTTGGAGTTTGTTTTTAATGAGTTGGCAGAAGAGAGTTACATACTAGAGCTCTAGGTTTTGGACATAGGCAACACAAAAGCAGAACAAAAAGCTGACAGCTCTTTGCCTAGCAAAATAGAGGTATTGTAAACTTCAAATTCAAAAAGAAAATTCCATTTAACTCTAATGGGATAAAGATTTTATCTTGCATTCCTAATTATTTCTGGGTGAGTTTTACACATGCAAAAGTCAGGTCACTAACATAAGTACCTCAGCATTGAAAAATACTGAATGAATGCTTGTTTCCCAAATGACACATGGCCCTGCAGTCTGTGCATATATGTGTCCACATGTAATAGAGCTGAAATTCTTCATTAGCATTATCATCAGTCATCTTTCTCAGAAGAAAAAGAGCACATTATGTCCTTATGTCTAGGACTGTATCACAGTTTGGCTACTAATTGGCCTTGAGCCAAACTCCAGAAAAAAAAAAATTAAAAAAAAATCTTTATTTCGGAAGCCTCTCAAAACAGGGGCACTCTCTTTTGTGGTACTTAGCACACTGTCAGCTCTTACAAATAAAAAGAAATAATTCAGATTCTGATATTCGGTTTCATCAAAATGTTCTGAATACGTGTGTCTGAATAGGATTAATATAGACAGCTGCATCTTTCCTGTCTTAGAGCCTGGGTCGCTTGTGCCCCCAGCTTTTGGTAACACATCATCTTCACTAGGCCTCCTTGCTCCAGAGACCCTCTCTCCAAGGTGTGAGGTGGCATTTGCAGAATCCCCAAATATAAATGCTGCCTTGTGCCCATACAGAGCTTTTATTTACAAAAATGCCATACCTTGATTAAACTCACGATTAAGTTATCATATTTCCTATAATTCACCACAATGTTCAGAGAGAGTTTTAGGTGAGTTTGGGTTCTCTAGACAGAATATTGTCTGTAAGTGCTTTGGTAGCAATGTAGGTGGCATTTCATTCTGTGGATTGATTGACCTGGGCTTTGTGCTCCATATTATGTGCTACTTTACCTGTATCTCCTTGAGGCTTATAGAAATGTGTTAAGTGTCTTCCTTAGGGGTGCTGAAGTGTATAAACTCAGTATATTCAGATGAAATTTTTCTGACAGTATGTGGGATGTCATCCACAAAGGTGTGCTGCTCCTGACCATCCTACCAGTTATCTCCATCTCCAGTCATACCTCATTCCCAGTGGTACCATTCACAAAAGGAACACTCTATCCCTTCTCCAGATAGCCACTATTATGCCTACAGGAGGATCTCAGCACATCTATGGGGCAGAGCTCAGCTTGATGATTGGATTCTGAGTGTACTATTAGAGTCATCATATTGCTTTGTTGTTCAGGAACCTTAATAGGTTTGGGATTATTTATGCACAAGAGAAGAGCTTTCACATTTTCTTCCCAGCTGCATATGATATAACTTCAAGATTACTGCCTGAATATGCATTTTCACTTCCTTTACATCTTTGTCAAGGAATGCATTTTAAAAATATTTCCACTTTTGTGTTCTGTTTGCTGTCAGGTCTAACAGCCCTTCTTATATCCATGCATGAGTTCAGAAGATAAATTCTTTTGACTCTTAGGTCACCCTTAGTTGAACAATTTCTGGTTACTTTGTTACTTTGTGTTACTTTGTGCTCTATACATGCATATATATACTGACTGAGGTTTTTAGAATCATAATAAAATACTTGTAATATAGCAGTACAATTCCAGATTTCATCTACAGACTGTGTATCAAAATAGATATGAAATTCATCCCTCTGTCTCATAACATTCCCTTGGAAAATACTAGATCACAAAAAGTATTCCCAGTAGAGCAATCTTCCAATTTTTCTGCTGCTATAGATGCTGTCTCAGTCATTCTGTTGCTTCTGGTTAATAAGTCATAAAGTCTGTCATAAAGCCTGTCATGATAAGTGTGTGTGTCTTTTCTGCCAAAGTAGTTTTAGTTATAATTCCCAGAATAGGAAAAAAACTACCATGTGAGAAGTTACTATAGTAAGTTGCAGTGGATCTTCTTTCATCTTAGCTATGCTCTTCAGAGGCTTCAGAGGAATGAGACATCATAAGATCTCTCCTTCTAGACTTATTGCCTCGGAAGGTTTTTTGTTTTTTTGTTTGTTTTTTTTTTTTTCTTTCTCAGTATACCTACTAGAAACTATTTTGCTATTGATCCCACCTTCCTTTTGGTCCACTTTCCTAGAGTTTCTGAGGCCCTAGTCACTGGTGGCTAGTGAAAGTCCTTTTCTGGCAACTTCAGCAAATTCTCAAGTGATGTATCTATGTCTGGAAAACCTCAGTTCTTCTCTTTTGTTAAAACTTGATAATTAAAAGAATATTGTATTTTATAGCTATTAAATAGGCTTTTATATAATCTGCAGCTAAGGCATTTAATCCCTGCAAGCCTTTAAGAACAGATTAGACAAGCATCTGTTAAAAATGACAAGGATACTCCTGCTTTGCCGTAGGGCAGTTGACTCAAACATCCTAATTTTCTGTGTTGTAATTGCTTTAACCATCTCCCAGCACCAGTAACCAGTTTCTTCCTTCTCACAGATTGCTCCAGCAATAAAGAAACACAGTATTTCAAGAGGAGACAGTGAGACCAAACAGTCTATGACAGAATTCATAAAATGTCAAGGCTAGTATTACACCCTGCCCAATCACCTCTAAGAAACATAGCTCAGACTTTGAGTACCATGTAATGAATACTTACAGGAAATTCTACATAGTAAACTCACCAGAGTTAAAAAGAATTCCTGAATACATTTAAGTAATGCGTAAAATTTAAGAAAATCTTTATTGTTGGTTGTGAACTGGATCATACTCAGATGAGATATGAGCATTTGTGATAATTTTTCCATAATATTTTACTATGAATAGCAAGCTACTCTTGCATCCCTTAGATTTTCTTTTTTTCTTTTTCTTTTTTTTCTTTTTCTTTCTTTTCAAGAAAGCTTAAAGTATATATTGATAGTCCTGAAAAAAAACTAACTGTACATGACAGTACCTCTGACTTAACAAAAACATGATTCAAATTGGAAAAAAAAAAAAAAGAAAATGGGCTTATAATTCTGCCACAATTACTCGGGAAAATTAAAGTATCTTATTTGGTAGATCTATTTACTGAAGAAAGACCTGTGCCTACCTGGACATAGCAACAATTGCAAAATTAATAGCACACTTCCAGACATATGGGCAAACTTTCTAATACTGTGAGTTAATTTTATCTTGGGAATTGAGGATTTCTCTAACTCCCATTTAATAAATTTAGAAACTGAAGATTTCTAAAAGTTGTGTTAATATTAGATTTTAAGGCTTAATACTATAGATATTCAGCAAATGGAAAGAAATCCTGCTATTTTCTTGTTTGTATCAATTATTTCTCTCTACTAAATGTACAACGGAATTGAGAAAGCAAATATTATATAAACCACAAAATGAAAAATTGCAATTGGTTGCCTAATATTGTATTGGATGACGAAAGGACATGGATTAAATATTAATTCCAGCTAATGAGAATAGAGAATCTCTTATACAGACTGTGATTGCATGATTGTGCGCTAAACTCTGACGGTATTCTGGACAAGAACAGTGGAATGGAAACTATTCATTCTTGCTCTGGCCTGGCAGATAGCCCATTAGCTTTAAATTAAATAAATATCAGCAATAATATTAAATAAAATTTAAATGTTGCCATAAAATGTCAACTATCATTTATTTTATGACTGCTACTCAAAATAATGGTTATTGTTATAACTATGTCAGAAGGAAGTATTTCTCTCTCTGTCTTCTGATTTTCTGTATCAGTAAGAAACTTCTAGTTTATATGAGGAAACAAGTTGTCATTCCAAATCAAGACCATTGAGCTGGTGTTGGATTTAGCAATCTCCCAGACTTCTGGCAAAATTATTTTAATTAGCCTTCTTCTAAAAACGTTTAAACAAATCCTGTGCTGCCAGGAAAGGAAGAAATGACTTCTCAGTCAGATAGTTTACTTAGTTCTTTTTCTCCATTGCCATAAATCTTGGTGTGGAGATTATTAGTGACTTAAGACTACTTTTTTTTTTTTTTTTTTAAACAATGAACTGTGACCACTTTACCCACTGAAAAGCTCATACATCATTCAAGTATAAATGTCCTGTTTCTGCATGGTTTATTTTCACACCATTGTTGGGTGCTAAAATAGTTTTACACCATTTATAAAGCATGGACATTTTAGCTAATCTATCCAGTCTGTTACAGGTATGCCAGAGTAGAAAAACTAGTAGTAGTAACCATGTATATATGCAGTGTTGTAAGTACATCAATTGGAGCCAGACATGTTTGGCTAATCCTAAGAGATTATTTGAATGTTGAATTAACTGGTAGTCATGTACTATGAATGCCATGATACATAAGTAAATTCAGAATATACCTTAATTTGAACATGTGAAATGATCAAAAATGCATCTTCCAAGAGAAATTTACTTGGAGACTTGTGGGCCAAAAAAAATCTACTATTTTTGTCCACATCTACTGAAAATGTTTAGAACTCACCTACCTATAGTTTACAAAGACTCTGCATAAGGTTTGGTTTTGGACCTTGAATGCTTTCTTCACAAAAGAATTGTTGTCTGTTTCCTGAGTGTGAATGCAAACTCCTGCAAGTGAGCTCATGATGTGCGTGTGTGCGCGTTGCCCCAGCATTTCTAGCTGAGGTAGCCCAGCGCTCCATGCGGTTAAGTAAACACAGCATGGCTGCTGGGGCATGCAGCCAAGGCTGAGGCCGGGAGGAGGGGATGAGGCTGGGAGGAAATAAGAGCAAATTCCTCTGAAATGATCTGACAGGAAATGACAGAGTGTCAGCCTTATACAACCACACTGCGCGCGAGAGAGAGAGGGCGGGAGAAGTTCTTCCTAAACACAGAGTGGTGCCAGATCTCAGTAGGTGAGGATGATGAAATAATAAAGCATTTCCCGTGTGTGTTTTTCATTAGTCCTGTTTTGTTTTTCTTCCAAGTGCTGTGGAAACAGAACAGAAGCCCATGTTTCAGCCAGGACTGCAATGGCCTCCTCCCATGGGAATAACAGCTGCATAAATAGGAGGGAAGCCCTCAGTGGAATTGCTTCCAACACCTTTCTAATGGAAATAATGATTTGCAAAGCCCAGTTTATACCTTTGCCACGTAATTAGTAGCCAAGATTAAAAACATTGTTCCAACTCCCAGCATCCTTGAAATCTGGCAAGATCTTAAATATTCCACTGTTCCAAAAAGGTAGCCCATAAGTGATCATTGTAAGGACAGTCTTGGCCAGCTGAGTCAAGCCCTTGAATCAATCAACACTTATTATATGGAAATTAACCAGTTTGATGTCAATTAGTGGAAATTTGTTAGCAGACATAACCTATGAGACACTTTATTTTGAATTCCTAGCTCTCCTCATTGAAACTAGCTAAGATGGGGCCAAGGACCAAGCCACATATTTCTTAAGACTCGGAGCAGAATCAATTAAAAAAGGGGGTGGAGGGAAGCTGTATCAAAATACACAAAACTTTTCCTGTTTATTAGGCACAAGAAGCACAGGGAACTGGATATTGGATTTTTCCCTATAAAGAATCAATTTCTAATTATAGATTTGGGGACATAACAGTCTATTCTGTATGTGTCGATACTAAGTACAGAAGAAAAAAAATGTTCCTAGACTAATGGCAATACCTACCGTCACTTCATGCTACTTTAAAACTCTTTTTCCATCATGTTCTTATAAATGATATTCTCATATTAAGAAAGTAGGAGTTTCTAAATTAAAATTTCTGACTTGATCATTAATTTTCCTCCTAAGAATAACTTAAAAAAGATTGGCTAGTTGCTCAAACCAGAAGGGGTGACAAAAGATTTCCTTAAGGCTTAAGAACATTGCCTGTCTGGTCCATGGAGCAGATTTGACTTTATTGTGAATCCCATCTTTTGTTTAAAATTAATAAAGTACCCTCACATAACATTTTACCCGTATATAACAGCATCCAGCATGACAGCCTGCTGATATACCATTCAAATTAAATATTAGAACCACGTGTTCAATCTCAAAGCTTTACAGCAATCTTAAAACACTCACAGCTAAAAAGTGAACACAGGATCAGAATCTTCCTACAATATGAACAACTCCTGACAGTTTCGAAGGCAGGGTTTCCACACAGCTTGTGGAAACTCCTCAGTAACTCCTATTAATTGACCATGACATGTACAGCATGTTACCCTCCTGTCCAAATGGGTGTTCCTAAAAGAATGAGCTTGATACTGCCTTCTAGAGTGCCTTCTAGAGTTCACCAGTTTGTTCCTTGTAATAAGAATGGTCGACATTACTGCAATATCGAGTTCAAACTTTTACCTAATTTGAAGTGTCCCTTAAAACTAAGTGTTCTAAAATTTCTCTCGAGCTTTTTAAGCTGCTAGGAATATTTTTTTTTCTTGTTTAATTTGTAAACAGTTATTAAATGAGCCATTCAATGTAGTGCAGTTCAATACTTCCAGAAGTTGACAATGGAGACACCACTGTCAAAATATAATGTCTTTCCTTTGATACTGATAAGGGTTCTGTAACCTACATCATCAATGCAATTTATCACTAGATTCAGGCAGTGACAGCACTTACGTGAAAACAGGCTGATAAAGTTGCAATTATTTCTTGATATTGTTGGCCATCCAAGCTTCCATAATTCCACTTGTAAGAACTGCTTCTAAGGCCAGTAGCCTCTTCCAGAAGGGTTATGTTTATGCATGATCACATAGCTACATTCCATACCCTGTAATATAATTGCAAAAAAGATGCTAACATAAGACTGAGTCTTTGTCTGCCCTTCTTTAAGTCAATTTAAATATTAACAATAATCACTGTTCATTCTACACATTTAGTAAATTAGCCACGTTATTTTAAAATATGGATAAACCTTGTTTTTCTCAAAATTAAAGATAGCAGTGCTGAAGATTAGAAATGTGTAAAATTTATTACAAGGTGCCTAGAGATTGTGCATTTAGTAATAGATCTGTACACTGTTGCTGAAACAGATGCATAAATGGTAGTGGGGTAAAATCAATTTATGAAAGAAGATATTTCCATTATGGTCGGGATGTTTTGCATAAAAGTGTTAAGTATATGGCAAAAAAGTGTAGATCACACTCTGAGGTACTTTTCGTCTCTGTATATGGTGTCAGAGACTACAGTTAAACTCCCATTTTGAGATTAAGTATCTGGATAAATCCTTGACTCTGCTGAACTTTATGGGAATTTTGCTATCCACCTTAGTGGATGCAAGAATAATTCTAGAATTTTATTTCCTCAGTAATAGAAAATGTACATTCAACCTCAGTAGTCTAAGGGCATGTTCCTCAGTCAACAGGGAGATATATTTACTGTGGAACTACCAGGGTAATTAGAACCATCCTTTCCTTAGTTTCCAGAAGTTGTTAAACTGGGCTTGCAGTTCTGAGATGAAGCCCCTGTTGTAGGACTCAAATACTTTGTGTTGCTATAATACCTTCTCAGTTCACATGGTAAAATGGATAGTTTTGGAAATATCAGCGAAAAGTTTCAAAAGTAAGGATTTTTTTTTTTTTTTTTTCAAATAAGTCTTTAACAAAGCACTTGATTGCTGCTAAAGCAATTAACATCTTCGGGTTATTGATGCCAAAGGCTCCCATTGGCTTTAAAAGAGTCATGTTTATGCATGATCTCTCAGCTACATTCAGTACCTTGTAATATCACTGTAAAAAATATGCTAACATAGAGTCTTTCTCTGCCCATGTTTATGTGAATTTAAATCTTAACAATAAACATTGTTCAAAAAAAATTTGTTTCTATTTGTAGAGAGCATTTTATTCATTACTGAGATTATGAAAATGGCCTACCTGTAAATAGGGGACCAAATTCTAACAATATATTTTGAGTTCCTTGGGGGTATAAGGCATCTCTCAATAGAGTCTTCCTGGGCATACAAATTCATGTACAAGCTGGAAAGCTGAGGGGTAGAACTATTATATTATCATTCTTTTCTGTTCCAGTTACCAGACTAGCCAAGAACATTAAGGGACCTTAAGAACCTTCCAGACCTCAGAGTACAGAACTTAGGATCTAAGAGACCTTTCTAACCATCATCAGTAGACCCTTGATTCTGTCATGACATCAGGAGGTACTGCAAATAGTTTTCAAAAGCTGTTCATATAATGAAAGAACAGAACCTCCTGTGTCCTTTAGTGCTCTCACTGACTACTCCTTGAATACATAATGCTCAGTTTTTGAGACAGTATATATTTTCTTTTCACACTTAAAAATAGTTTTTCTAGTTGTATAAACTAAGATAACTGAAAGATGTGGAACTTAGTGTATTTAATGGGTATATACTGTAAAATTTACATGTTTCTATAATATACAGCTCAAATTAATATGTCAATTCTAGACACAAAGGCAAACTAAAAACCTGTTCTCCAGTTCTTCATGTGTAAAACCTTGAGACGTGCAGAGCTTGAAGAGAAGTACAGAGCAAAACTGTAACTGAGCACTTACTTGCCACAGCGTGACAATGACATCTCTGCACCAGGTGAATAAGACTATGCAACACTAAAACCTTGAATCACTTATTGTTAGATTATTTTAAATCAGAATATCTTTGGGCACATTCCATTTCGCTCATGTATTAACTTGGAAATCTAGAGCAGCTCTCTCTATTCACTTGATCTTCAATATATGCTGATTCAGCATTTTACGGATGGCTGAAACTGAGTTTAGGTGAATTTAGTGACTAATGCTTAGTAAATAGAAGCAAACACTTCTGCTGTAAGCTAGGCTAGCTATATTACTTGTTCCAGTCTCTGCAACCAGTTCCCATCCCAGAGCACCAGCAGGAAGCCTGACATTTCATAATAGTCTGCAGCTTTAAGGAGAAAACCACTTGCAATATCAATTGAACTGTGCGGGTGATGCTGGTACTAGGCAGAGGTAACAGGCTCCAACATTCAGTGATACATGCGTACACTGTATTGAGTGCTTTCTTTTAACTGGGATAAGAAAGATAATCTTTAAAATTTCATATTTTATTGTATGGAATGTTTTCCTGAGGATGTAAACAGCTTGTCATTGATGGTAAACACAGATCTTAGGCTTCTCCTGGTGTAATTTGAGTGGCACTTCATTACATTTTTTCAAATTAAGTGCCACTTCATTACAATTTTTTCACAGGGCATGTGTTTCAGGGTATATCTATATTGTGTTATAAGAACACATACAGCTTTGTGTGGAAGATGGCTGTTTATGGATAAACGACATCTCTTAAAGATGTAAGTCTTTACACAAGGAAAGTACAGATGTTCTGAAGAGAGAGAAATGTCATGTTTTGGGCCCTTAGGTTGCAGGCTAGTAACCCTGAGATGTCCTTTGGGTTGTACCCATCCTCATGTCACTTTGGAATTTTTGTCATGTCGGAGTACAGAAGACAGGCCACCAGAAGCTGTGTGTACCAGTATAAACAAGCAAAAACTATTAAAGTTTCCCAATCAAAGATGCAAGACTCTGATATTGAGAAAATGGCCTAAGATTTTTTTTCATACTCATTTAGATATCTGCTTTGACAGAAGTTTTTGTTTGACCCTATACTCCTTGCCTTAGATGACAAATACCAACATAAAAGTTTGATCTGAAAAATTCAATAGATTATATATCTTAAGCATCTTTTTCTCTCAGTGTAATGATTCCTATAAATTTGCACCATGACTATTCTGAACGAACATTAATAAGGTTACAAATTCAAGCATGCCAAAGTTAAGAAACGCTAGAATAATGGGAGTCTGCACAAAACTAACACAAACCTATTGCATGTATGCACCCAATGAATGCCTTTAGGTGCATGACTGCATGCTATTTTTGACACAAGTTCAACAACATTTTTCTCAAGCTGCAAGATGTGGTAATATCTAATACACAGGATGTGCAGTGACCGTTAAATAAGAAGCTCTTGTGTTTCTTATTATCATTGGTTGTCCCCTTATTGCCAGTGCATGGTTCCATGAATTATTTCCTATGGACTATTCAAAGCAGGTTCTGAAGACAGAAGCCCTCATCTTATCAGGTGAATGCCTGTGGTCCTTATCAATACAGCACTTACATTTTGTGAAGCACCTATACTCCTAATATTGAGGCATGAGTACCTCTATTTCAAAGCTGTTGACTCAAGATAGATTGATATTAAAATTAAAATTTTCCAATAAAAATTTGGCTGCCCATTTTTAATGGTTAATTTTGGCAAGGGAGAGGAGGAGTGACTAGTAATATGTAAGACTTCATACATGAAAATTCAGCTGCCAGTGACTTTTGCTGTGAGCAATCTTTAGTGCTGAAACTCACAGCACATGAGTTATTGACCATATGCAAATTAGCTGCAGAGCGAGATACATGGCATCACTAAGACATTGTGTGGCAGAGATGAATCCTGGAAGATCCATGGAGAGTTTTCCTTTGGTTGACCTTAATTTTAATTCCTAACTTTTGATCAATGATTTCAGAGAGAGCCCTTGTCTGGAGCCCTGATCTTGCGAGAATTACATCAGGTGAGGTATCAGCTGTGGCTCACTTGCTCCAAACCTCTGAGCTGAAGGAGGATTGACTAGAGTGAAGATTTACTATTCATCTGAGCTAATTAGATATGAAAGAAATAAATTTCCACAATGCCATTCCTTAAATAGTAGCAACAGCCTGTTGTGAGTTCCCCTGCCCCCAGGACACACCAATTGCCGTAATAACAGTTTTCATTCATAGCTCAATGCACCACATTTTCAAAAGGTGAGTCAGTGTCACTCTCACTTTTTCAAATCCCCAGAGAATTTGGGAGATGGTTTATAATTCATGCAGCAAATTATTAACTAGACAGCAAGTGAGGGCCATGGACTTCACTACAGGAGTCTGGAACTCAGCGCAGTTTAGCAGGAAGAAAGAGACAAAAATAGCACTTGTACTGTTGGTGTCTTGATGCATGATATCATTGAACTGAGCGCTCTGTTAGATTAAAAGCCATCCAGATGTCCACACCCCTAAAAGCCATTTCAGTAGTCAAGAATTTGCATATTGCTATCATTAATCTGAGCACACAGTGTTGCATGGGGGTAGTTACAGCTCTATGTCCCTTGAGGTTTATCTCCGCTGCTCTGGGAACACACTGCTGCCCATGTCCTATGGGCTGTGACTTCCAACCTGCCACAGTCTGTGGGGAGGAGGATGCCGAAGAAATACAGCTCCTTTAAGGTGAAGTGTCAGTGCAGGACAAGCCACGCTGAGTTTTCTTGTCCTTATAAACAAGGTCTTGGGAGATAACACAGATTCTCATTGTTGGCAGCTTTGCACTGACAGTAGAATATTGTTATTCTTCTGCACCAAAGTATGAGTAAGCTCTGGCCAAAGAACAAGAGATTTACTGCATCTTCAATTTGTTTTTAAATACAGCTTGACAAATTTCACCAAAGCTCACATACTAACAGAATATCTTATGGAAAAAACCTTTAATGCCTTGGATTTATTAAGCCTGTGTGTTATATTAGTCAGAAACAGCAAAACAGAGGATCTGTGTTTGAGGGTTAGGTATGGCAGTCTTTATTACAACTTAGCTAAAATGGTATTAGCTATTATACCAGCTAATATTAATTATTATAAAGTGAAACTCAAGCTTCTGTACTTTAGCTTATAGTCGCTATTCTTAGATATGGATTACCTTTCTTATCTGCACACAAATAATTTTATGTTTAAATCTCCACAAGGTAAAAAATAGTAACAGTGCATTGAGCAGGGAAAAAATATTCCCCCCTTACCCCCTGATGTTGTAGATGCTTACACCTAGATGGAGCTGGGGAAGGTGTGAAACAATGACCTATCATGCTGATCTACATGCTGAGATACAGGCTCAATAAAATGACGGTTATGATGTCTGGATGTTACAAAGAAGTACAATGTATTTTTTTTCCCTAAAAATATAGCAGCAGATTTTTGATATGGAAAGAAAGAACAGCTTCATAGTTACATATTCCAAGCTAATATTTAGTGTGAAAATATGAAGAACCAGTGAACAAAAAATGAATTAGACAAGTGATGAGAAGACAATGTAAGAAAGAGAGAACAGATAGAAACTGTCGCAGCAAGTTGTTCTTAACTCCAGTAGATGGGAGAGAGGGAGGACATCTGTAAGGCCCTAAGCATGGTTTGTACTTCCTCTGAAATAGACCCTGAAAAGCAAAGAGCTGAAATCTTTTCTGCCTTGTAAACCATTCTTAGACAGCATCAAAATGCTGCATCAGCTTAGAGCTCGCTCTTTTATTCTGTCAGCAACACAGTGAAGGTATGCATAGGATGCAGAACAGCCTATATGCACACTGCCACGTTTGGAGGTTACTCCAAGCTGGAGAAACTTCCAAGCTGCTAGTCTACATCGGAAATGTTTTTTCAAATAGGGCAAAGCATGCTGAGCAATGACCAGGTTTTACCCTGAACCTTGTGCACCATTCCTCTTCCCTGCTTAAATTCCTCAGGAAACACAAATGCTGAACTTCGCCAGAGGCTATTCTACATCCCTGTAAGTTGTCCTTCCGTGTTTTCTAAACTAGGCAGCAAATACACATCCTAATTTGCACATAAAGGATTTGTGGCAAAAATCATATTTCTTCTATGTAATTGGTTTTCTTTTAATCCTGACCTTAATGTATATCATTCTTGATGAACTGCTTCAAATAGGCTTTGAACTAGGATTTTTTTAAAACGTTAAATAATGAAAAAATGCCATCTTATTTTACTGCTTACATCAAGATTCAGAGAGATGAAGAACAGTGACAGCATGGCTGTTCACCCATAACCCTGGGACAGCAGGTAAACTGACAGTGTGTAATTACTAAGAGGTGATATTAAGTTAAAACATATAGCCAAAGTAGTGCTATTGCATATGCATCCCTTGGCTTTCAAGGCAGTGTTTAAAATAAAAAACCTTCACTGAGACAGAAAAACTGCTATAGTTATATCATAGCACACTGAGTTGCAAACCTTTTAATGAAAGACATAATTTTTCTGCTGTCTGCATCATACTATATTCTCATGCAAAACACTTTAATGCATCGTGTAAATTATCTAAGACTTTCTTAGTATGTATTACATTTCTTAATCATAGATATTGGGTGTAAAAAAAAGAGAATTATGTGACATGCTGCAAAACAAATTGCTTGGTGTTAGCATATACTAGCTGGGTCTATATCTGAAAAATGCATGCATAGAAGGGTTGGGGTTTGGTTTTTTTTTTTTGTTTTTTGTTTTTTTTTTTTTTTTAAATGTGCAGAACTTGCTTCTAAGTGCATATGTTATCAATGAAGCAAAAATGACTAATCTGAAATGATGGCGGTCTGATTTTCAGCCAATATCATCAGTTTAAAAGCAGGGGATCTAGATTAGAGTCTGGATGATCTATTTATTCTGAATTTCAGAATAAGCTTCATGTCTGAAAGAGGATGTATATAAATAAACCAAATCTTTTTGCCCACTTTCTCCACTCAATTACATTCAGTTTAGCTATAAAGGAGTTTTAAATGCAAATCTTGTTTTCAGCAATAAAATGCTTTTGCTACTAAGTTAGCAGACAGGTTTGTCTTTCCAACTTCTCACCAGCTGAACACTACTGGAGTGTAAATGGTGGACAATATCATCACCACCTTGTAAGATGTAAGTTGCTTGTAGATGTTCCTTTTGAAAATGGGATCTGATGAGACATGCTATCTAATTTTCTGTTGTTTGATTGAAGATAATACTTATTTACATTATATTAATGTTGAATAATTGGGAGTACTAAGCAGAGGGTGGAACTTAGCATATTCTATTTTTTTCTTTCATAAAATGTCATTCAAACAAATGAGACAGCTGCTTTGAATGCAACTTGAAAACCAAGTGTCAGACACTATCAAATAAACCAGAATTTCTGAAGGTTAAACTCTTGTGGCCCTTGCAAAAATATAAATATATTCCAGTTACAAGTACAGAAGAACAGGACATCTCTAGACTAGGCCTTTAACACAGGCTTCTGGGAACAAGACGTACAGACATACACACTAAGAAAGCCATGATCTGGCATTTAAAAACGGATAGATTGTAATCATCAGGTTTAACCATTACAGATATGCTGTCCTATGTAAAAACTCTCACCTCTCTTAAAGACCAAGTTTAATGATGGTTTTATATGTTCTTTGTTGCTAATATACAAACAGTGGTGCAGATTCCAAGAGATGTTGACTGCCTGGAGGTAGTGTTCTTCAAATCTTAGTGGCTTTTTAATTATGTTCATAATCCAGGGCAGGTGTAGAGGGGACACACTCACAACCATGACAGTGATACCAAACTATGCCTCCCATTGAGTTCTATGTCCAATTTCTTTTAGTAGACTGAACTATAATAATATTGCCAACTATATTACTAAATGCAAAGTATTACCAATTATGAGCAAGCACGGAAATATATGCAATGAATTGTTAAGCAAAACATACATGCTAAAATGAACAGTTGTATAACAAACATCCTTCCCCCTCCTCCAGTTTTAATTAACACAGACTTTAAAAATAATTGATGCCCTTAGTGAAATATAAATAGAAGTAATGTTGTAAAATAGACAATATCAAAAGACAGTAACACATTTTTAACAGAACACAAAAGGATCTAACAGGAATTGCTTGTATATCTTTTGGTTTTTTATTCATACTGTGGATGAATCACTGGTTGATGTTTGTGGCGGTTATTCATGACATGTCTGGTGGTGTTATGACCTTCCCTCTTTTATTGGTTTATTTGATGTTTGTGGTATTTTATATAATTGATTTATGCCTGGTGATATGTTTGGGAGCTTTCTAGTAATATACAATAGTGATTGTATGTCTGTAAGGGATGTTACATATTGCTGTTTGTGAGCTTTCTTGGCCAGGTCGCCATTGTAAATAAAACTTGTTCTCAATAGATTTTTATGTGGTTAAAGATTTTGACTACTTGAGTGACTGATTGATTGCCCAGAAAACACTTGCTAGCAGGACATCAGAGTATCATAGAAAAATGTTTAATTTGTATTTCTAATTCAAAACCCCCATCATTTTCAATCTTTTAAAGTGAAGGATTATCATATCAGTCACCTACATTTCTTCTTAGCTGTCCTGATGTGTGTAGGTGACCATAGCATTTCACAGCCTTCTTCCTCGGCTTACGGTCATGTTTCAACATTTGACTTGTTCTTAAGTAATTATCCTCCACATGCTTCCTCCAGTACTCTAATGAGTCCTTTATTGAAAACTCTACTAGAAAATATACTGGAATTGTCTTTTCATCTCTCTCTCTCTCTCTCTCTCTCTCTCATTTCTCTCTGTCTTTCTTTCTTTGTTTCTCTCTTTCTCACTTTCTTTTCCTTCCTTTCTTATTGTTTGTCTTTCTTTGTCTGTCTTTCTTGTTCTGTCATGTTTCTAAGATAGAAATTACACATGAGAATGAATAATCCAACTACTACAGTGATGGGTTTTCAAACAGAAATTTCAAATTCCTTCCATAATATCCAGATAGCACAAATTACTCAACAACATTTTTTTATATGGGCCATGCTTTGATTTTCTGCAACAAAACCTCTAGAACTTCTATTCATAGCACATATAAACTATTTTGCACTGTCCAGACAGAGAAAAGACTGCAAGTTTCTAGTTCATAACTATCCATGAACTTGAGTAATGAACACATGCAATGTCTGTCCAGATGCAGAGAACATGACAAATAACACAGATCTCTCTTGGTTATGCAGCAACCTGATAGCAGTACCTCTGTTGTAAACTCTCATTAGCATTTCCTGAGTCTGATTAACAGTTGGAGGGTCTTAGTCCAGGCATAGTTTGATTCGATTTAAAGTGTTGAGACCCTGGATTGATATCTCATTGAAAAGTAACATTCACTGTTGCACATTCATTGCCTCTGACTGAATGCAAGCTCAGCACAGGATGCAGGTACAAATTACATCAGCGTTGGCTTTTCAAGGGGAAAAGAGGAAGTAAGGGATCCCATCTGACCAGCTGTGACCTTTTTTGTGTTAAGAAACCTGATGAGATCAAAGCAGAAAATCTTAAAAGCAATGCCATTTGACAGTAACTGCTTTTCTCCATTCCTAGACATCTTGGGTCATGCAAAACACCATGACTGAAATGATGAAACTTACTGTCAACTAAAGAGACTGTTGTACACCCTATTAATTTCTACCAGTTCCATCACCCACTCTCCTTGTTCTGTAGTCTCATTCAGTTCACAAACTGAATAAAAATGATCCAGTTTTTCTTGCCAAGTTAGAGTCCTGCTAGTTCAGTGTTTTGAATGGGCTCACATTGTGATCAGAAACCGGCAGAGACAGCACCAGAAGGGGACCATGGCTTCCCCTATGGCTCTTTGTAGCAACAATGACCTAGAAAAGCTCAGGCATAACTTTGGGTGCAGAGACTGGTCACAGAGGATCCTTGTGTAAAATGTGGGAGGAGAAAAGAAACTCAAAACTCAGAGACTTTTCAAAATTTGATTTCAACATACACACAGAGGAAACTGATGGCAAGATCTAAGAATATACACAGAGATGAACACTAATTTTTATTCAATGTTTGTCTAGTCCAGTTTTCCAAGATAGCATTTTTAAACATTTTATATTGCAACTGTTTGATAGGGATTTGGGGAACTAATATTGCTTCTGTTTTTTTGCCAGAAATGGGAAGTGATTCGTGTTTAGGATTTCATGGATCCTAACAGATCTGATTAGATTTTACTTTGATTCTGAAACAGCAAAGCAAGAAATGAGTGAAGACCAGTGGGTTAGTTGGTTTCCTGACACATATTTAAGGCATAGATTAACAAATTAACTGAACTAATGATCTTTCTTATGTGTGAATTTAGAAGATTATGACCAGTTGGGATTGCAACAGAAAAAAAACCACAAGGAAACGATCTTTAGAAACATCATCTTTCTCATGATCTATCTGAAAGTTAACAGGGAAAATGAAATATCTACAGAAACTTTATTGTGACTGTAAACTAACATTCCTTTTCTTTTTTTTTTTTTTTTTTCTCCTCAAGCTCTGATATAAAGCTTTTAGCAAAGATAAATCAATTCATTTCCCATCCAACTTTGGAAAACCTCCAACTACTCATGCAGGTGCTGGCCATTTCCATTCCTGGCATACACAAGCTTCCCTCTTCCTTTGCAGAAATGCAAGATTCTGGCCAGAGTCTGCATTTTTCATCAAAAATTGGGTGTGCAAAATGATACTAGATCTATCTTTATGCAGTTTTCCATACTGACCTCTGAAGGCATGCTTTCTTTGCTTATGGTATATGTACGATCATTTCTGGTGTTGTGAAGCAGAAGTATCACAGGAGATTGTTCCTCAAAGGCAGGAACCAGGCTAAGCTCACTATCCTTTGCTTTGTTTATCTTCCTTTCCCCTTCATGAGTAATATTATATTTACTTTTGCTTCTCTAAGAAAGTGTCCCTGAAAGCAGAATTCCAGCACTTAAGGGATGTTGTGGTAGTGGGAAGGTGAGCTGTAAAGGACTGAACAATGTAAGCATGCCTTAACATTTGACAGCCCGAGTTGGCAAAACTGGCATACAGCATCTTTAATAATAATGCCCTGCAAGCAGTATTTCTATACTATACAGCCATAAAGGTAGTCACATCACTAGACATTTCTAACTAGTAAGTATGCAGAAAGCAAAACGAAAAACTCAAAAAGTGCCCCATCTTTGATTTGAAGATTATATATTTTAAGAGTAGACAAGTGAACATAAAGTTACCAAGACAGATTGGATCAATTATCCTTAAAGCTCAGAATTCCGCCTTTGCCAGTGGCCTAAGTTAGGTGCTTCAAAGAAAACAGCTGGCTAATTATGCAATGTCCTACATGGCAAAAAGGGATGAGAAGACTGTTTCTTATCCCTATGATCAGCTAACACCCTGGAGTATGAATTTGATGGCCCCTCCTTGTATGTAAAATTACAAATGATATTATTGGTCATAAAATGAAGAAATCCTTTTAAAAATCCCATTACAGTATTTAACTCTTTGACCTCTGTAGGTTTACTACAATTCATGCTGTGAAAATAACTATTTCATGTTTATTTTTAAAATAATACAGTTTCTTAAAGCCATTAATACTAACGATGCAAATACATTCTACATGTTGCCTATAAATGATACTCTTAAGTTCTTGATGTCTTGAAGTCTTGAAAAATATTTGGTGTTATTAAAAAAAACTTTAAACAAGAGAAGTTACATAAACAAGCTACTTAAATAACTGAGCACTACAGCAAAGCTGAAGTTAATTTGTTGGGGCGAATCACGAGTTGATAGGTTTTGATCTATGTTAGCTGACTTTTAAAGTGTGCTTACTCCCACCTAAGTCAAATTTCTTTTCCTTTTTGCCCTTTCTTTATTTTTAGTGCATGTGTTTTAGGGATTGAAAGCAGGCAGATGAGAGAGCTCTCTAGGTCTCTCAGCTCTGCTAAGCTGCTGTGCCTACATGCCATCCCATCCTGCAGTATCTGGGTTCCCTTATTACCAAGGCTATCTAGTTCAAACAATAACAATTATGCAAACATCAGCAGTGATTTTGGAATACAAACAAATACCCATTGATAACTGCACCAAGACAGCACCAAGGGGTTTTTGCTAAAGATTTTAACCCTTTGAATGACAAAGCTTTCCTGAAAATTGTTTAATAAGCTTCTTTTACCAAAAGGAAAACACGAGGAGAGAAGGAATAACACATCTTTAATTAGAAAAATTCAAATCAGCTCTTAATTTAATTCACCATACCAGCAGCCATGATTAGATCTGCATCATGATATATCTCCAATACTATCAATTTTCATAAATGCAAACTTTCCTGAATATGGTTCTGATGTATCCTGACATTTTAAAATATGTCCTATTGTCCTTTTCTGTGCAGCAGACCAAGCACAGAGTGTTCAGTCCTATATCACTGTCACAGTGGTATTAGACCAGATGGCTGCTTCCTCGCAGAATCAAGAATTAGAGATAATTTATGCTGTTCACTGTTATTAGAATGTAAAAATATAAAGAGTTTGCAGCACGCATACATGAAAAGCTGCTCAGATCCATCAGTGACACCCTGGTGAAAAGGCATTCACACTGTTACTGCACTCTTAAAGGTAAAGTCTCGTTTGGTGAAGCTGTGGACTTCTGCAAAGCCTAATTGACTACTCTGCATAGGATACAGCTCAGGGGACTATCTGACCTAGGTTACAGCGCTGCTTTGGTGGAGAAAGAATACTCTGAGTTGGGAAAAAGTCCAACAGTTGACTTCTTTCTTCTCTATTGTAAAATAATTCTACGACATGATCTTTCCCATTAATATGTGACAGTTATTTTTGTGTCGTGAATAATCAAGTTAAAAATGGAAGCTTTCTTCATTCACTGTGTTAATCAGTGCAGGAGAATACTTCTCAGTAAGACTTCATACCAAAGGGCATGAGTTACAGAAATTTGCCAGTGAGGGTAGCAAGTTTTCTTATCGGGGCATCATTGCTATATGTAAATGTACTTGCTTTACCTATATGTATATATGCACCACAGTGTGTGTCAAAATAAAGGAAGTCAGCCTACCCATTTATTGAGTCTGAGCTCATTATAGGTAAGAATATTGTTGTCTGTATTTCAAGAGGATGAATCATTTGATAAAATAAATATTTTTAATGCAGTTGATTCATTTGAGGGGACTTCTCCACCTATTCAGGAATTAAAATTTCTCAGATTCCTAAAACAAGGGAGACAAATGAAGGGGCAGAGAACTTAGGCAGTTTATCCATGTTGATGCAATAAAAGGTATATAACCAGAAGTAAAAAAGGATGTTAAGACAATCAAATGTCAAACATTGCATGCAGGTAGCAGTAGTTTGATGCTTTATCTTTTCAGTTCAGGAAGTTTAACACAGTTCTCTCTATGGATCATGTAAAAGTTGTAGTCAGACTAAGGATAAACGCTCTCTCACCAGTATTCAGTAATATTGCAAGAGGAGAAATTCTACTGGCATTCACTGAAATGACATCATCTTACTCCTGTGATCTTGGAAAAAGTGTATCACTGAGAGAATGATTTGGTTCACTTTCAGTTAATCTTTATACTAAGAATCATTACTAGGGATAGATTTGCTTGCAGCTTTCTGTGGGCTTATAATTTGTATTTATGGCATGCAGTGAAAGTATTGTGACTTTGAATGACTGACTAGCATCTTATGAAAGTCATTACTTTTGTATCAGGAACAATATTTGTAACGTAATGTGTTCTTAAACTGATCAGGACAGCAGGAAGCAGCTAAGTGGATCACTTATCTTTATTTTGCAATTTAACCTATGTTGTGACAGGGAACAAAAAAATTAGCTAATTTATAATTTTCTGTCAGTGTTGCATACTTTGGGGTAAGCTTGTAACTAGTTGGTATAACTGAAAAGTAAGGAGATTTGGGTACCAAATAAAAGAGAAGACGACTACTTCAGAGCATAATGAATTACTAGCTGACTGATAGAACAAGATCACAAAGATTTCTTGTTTCCTTTCTTGCACTTTTTTTTTTTCCCAACCAGTGTTGTCAACGACTGGATTTTTCTTCAGTAAAAATCCTAGTACTAGTTTTATTAAAATAAAGTCTATCAGAATAGAAGATAGTTGTTATGCAGGAGCAGTAACTCGCATAATATGAGATGGCATTTCTTTCCAGCTCTTGCTGCTCCGCTGGTTCTAATAGCAACCTGGAGCTCAATTTCCTCCTCAAGAACATTGCATTTCACGTGGAATGTCAATTATTAAAATGCAGTGTCCCGTGTCTTACTTTTCACTAGATGAATTCATCTGCAAATTTGCTAATTTATGTAAATGATCCTTAACCTGTAACTGCCTGGTATGTATTTCTCGGTGCCTCTTTTCAATTCAGAAATATATACAAAGAATATGGTGCCAAGAGCATGTATGTTAATTACCTTGTGTCACTGTTCCAAAACCCAAAGATGTAATTTCATTGTAACTCAGAGTATCTGATGCTTCTTTCCACTGTTGCATTTTCAATAACATTAGACCACACAAAATAGGTAAATAATCTTTAAAAGATTACCTAAAATACCTCTGGCCATTATCATTGGCAGTAAGTATAGTTTTAGTACAATATTTTTGCAAGAAAACACGAGCTGAAACTCTCCATCTTCTAAATTTGATTTTCAGCTTTCAATTTTCTCAGGAGGTCATTGTTACTTACAATGGGCCAAATCAGAGCTCCTAAGATTTGATAATTTCTAAAATTCAATTTTTTGCAGACTCTCCTCTGCATTTCAGAAATTAAGAGAGACAGGGAATTTCCTTCAGGTAGTCAGTGGTCCAGCTACAACTCATTCTTTTCCGGATGATCTATGCAAGGATGCCATTCTGGATTTGTCACTCCATTTCTGGTTCTGTCATGAGCACAACCACTGTGCACTCATAAATATTGGTTTCACTCTCCAAATGATCTCAGGATGTTCAAACTCCTCCTGTCTGTTTATATTCTTATGAATGAAGGAACATTCATAAAAAATTCAGCCGAGGATGTTAATTTTTACTTGACTTCTCCCTGCTGCTCACCCAAACCTCTTCAATTGTCTTAGGTGACCACTGATGGTTTAGAACCTGTTGATGAACCTGGTCCAAGTTGGGGATTTTAACAAAACCGAAAATGAGTCAAGTTTCCTCCCTGTTGTTACTGTTAAGTAACTTCCCATAGTCCAAATAAAATGATCCAGATTCCCTGTGGTGTAATTGCAGTCACAGCTCCATTGATTTCAGTGACCTGTGAATGTCAGACAGGACTCTGGCCCAAGGTCCCCTCTTGACAAACCAGCTACAGCTTGCTTTCTCTTAATTATTATCTGATTTACATGTCCTTGTTTTCGATGCCCCCCACAAGCGGTAGGTGAACAAAGCTCCATTTGACAGCCAGCTACAGAGATTGTTTTCAGCCAGCATGGAGGTCCCCTGACAGGACTCAGCTCTGAGCCTAGGCTGCAGGGCACATGTCCTTCGTGGTGCTCCTGCCCGATTGACCACCCCTGGGGCCTTTGCAGGAGACTTGCTCTCTTCGATTTACCCTAGGTTTTGTTTCCCCAGAGTGTAAGGGAGGGACAGAGGGAAGAGGTGCTGCCAGCATGCTCTTCTGGGGCTGGAACGGTCTCATGTCTCAGTGTTTAGACTGGCTTTAGAAAGTGCAAAGCCAATAAATGTTTCGCTGCTTTATCCCTGTTTCAGCATGCAGATTGCTAAGAGAAAAATCTCAGATGGCTACTTGCTGTGTGTTCTGCAGACATTTTATCACAAAATCGGTATCTCCAGGATCACCCACTCACAGTACCATGAGGTCTCAGGTATTTTATTTCATTTTTTCTAGTATAGCAGCAGGAAAGTAATTACAGTTGTAATTTTGGAATTAAAAAGTCTTTCACTGCATTTTGTTGCACTGGTTACCTGCAAAAACCCAAATATCTGAGATGCAGAGTAGCCTTTAAGCTACTGCTTAATTTTCTCCACAAAGGACGTACTTTACAGGACAATGTCTCTTTAAATCTACCCTGAAGATATTCCTCCTGGCCCAGAAGATGCCAAAATGACTTGATGATTTATTTATGTGGAGCTTGGCAGACCATAGTCCAGATTGTGGCTGAGGCTGAATTTTATGAGCATTCCCCCTAGTGAGTATAGTTAAAAATTAAAAAAAAAAAAAAGTCAAAAAAGGTCTTTATAGAGCTTGGCATGAGATTCAAGCAAATATTATTAGGAAGAAGAATGGCTAGAAAAAGAGTTTTAGGACAGAATATAAATATTAATTTATTAATAATATTTTGTGTTTAGAGAATTTGAATTTTCTCTTGATCTTCAAAAAATTAGAGAAGTGAGGGAGGCATTTCTCATCTCAGCAGAAGCTAATGTTTGGTCTGGAATTTTTATAGCCATCTACAACTTGGCATTTTGTACCAGGAACTGGCATTTTTGTCCACAGAAAGATGGATGTCTCATTGTCATTCCAGACCATACAAGCGGCATGTTGGTGCAATGATGTAAGAAAGCAATTTTCTGCCCTATTTTATTGATTTATAGTATTTTAGTAAAGTGATAAAAACTTAATGCTAGGGATAAAAAAGAGACTCATCTGATGTAGAGGCAGTAGAAAAGAATAGAGAATGAGGAGGATCCAGCATTAACACTTATTTGCCATGTTTTCTCAGGCCTCTTCTGTACCAAACCATTAACTAAGTTATAAAACCGTGTCTAAACTCTTTGAATAAGATATTTTCTAGGCATGAATCCTTTCTTTCGAGGCACAGCTTGGTGCACGACTCTGCCCTTTTGAAGCACATAGGCACAAGCACAGGCAAATCCTATGCGCCACAGAAACAAGGACAAATGTCACTAGTCCTGACTCGCTGGGCCTGGGAGGCTCAGTACTGTGAGATGGCTTCAGGGGCACTTTTGCATAGCAGGTATCAGTAGCAAGCAAGAATGTGACTCTACAGCATTTTGTCTGCTTCACGGCAGTTCCTTGGGCAGCTTCTCCGTTGCTTGCTTCAGGGGAGCTCCTGAGGCAGACAGACCCTGAGGCAGAAACTCCTACATCCTTTGGGGAACCTCTTGCTGGGATACTCCCTCATCCTTTTGGCTCAGCATAGAGGCTCTTGCTACACCCATGCAAGAAGCATAGTTTGATCCCCTGTCTTCTTTCCTAACACCAGGAAACAAGCTCCCCGAAGTCCAGATCCATAAAAACTGAGCTTGTGCCAATTTATAGGCAGGCCAAATCATGTTGGAAATCAATTCAGCTGAAACTACATTACACACTGCTCTTGGATATTGCACACAAGTGAATATATGTGGGATGTCAGTAAATGAAAGCCGGGACATGCTAGGAAGCAACATCTTCGTTCACAATGGTATCCCCCACTTTTCTCCAGACAATGTAGGGAATATTCCTGAAGATCCTCACAAAGGGGGAGCTTCAAAGGAAATTCAGAATTTCCTTGTAATATAATTTAAATTTCATTATGCTGTTGATAAATCAAGGCCAACAGGAAAAATATTCACAGTGGCTACACACATGCTTTTTTTGGGTTTGGTTGGTTTTTGTAGTTATATCAGAGAATTCCTTACACTGAAAATGTAATGGTATTTTACAGCCAAGCACCAAACTAACAAAGTCAAATCTAATCTAATTCACCAAGTGAAGTATTTATTTGCCCTAGGAAAGAGCCTGGGTATGAACTAAGCTGTATACAGTGTGGGTATCTTCAGGACTGGGAGTCCTGTGTGAAACAAAGGAAATGCCAGTATGTCAGCCTAGTGCAGCACCATTTCACATTCACTAAACCTCCTACAAGGAAATGTTTGCTAGATCTTAGTCCTGCTTGGAAACCCTAAGCTGGCACACCAAAAGCACTGGTCCACTTGTAAACAAAATTATTTCTAAAGGATACACTTGGAGTGGTGAGAGTGTATGTCTATCGCTGAAATAATTTCAGAGGATTGAAAATTCTGTCAAAACTTGTGGTCAGAAAGGCACTGCATGGAACACACACAGCTGGTAATGCTGCCAGGGAAGCAGATTTAAAAGCCAGGAGGAAGTGGTAAGTGCTGTCTTTGACTTCACATAGTAAACTGCCCAAGCCTTTACCTCTGGAGAACTGCACTGTGTAAATTCAGCCACTGACCCCAGGTGAGGGACAATGGAAACAAAACCAGCATTAATTTAACTTCAGCCTCACTATTTCATTTCACTCTGTTATATATTGAAACTAGTCCTTGTACTTGACTCAATTTTGTGTTTTTAATGACCTGTCAAAAGCTCAGTCAGGGCTTATTGTATTTATATTTTTAATTAGTTTAGTAAGGAGCTGGACTGCTTATATTTGATTTTTTTTAATTAACTGTGAAAATTTCTGCACCAGGATGATATTGTTCACATTGATAAGTGTGTTTCTGTTATGTTGGGTTTGCTGTGTGATATACTGGAGACAGAAGAAGTGCCACAGGAAAGGCTTACCTAAATAGTGCTTCACAGATTGCTGGAACACTGATGGGAACTGGTTATGTATCATGTAATTAATTCTCTATGTTCTAACACGCAACTCAGGCCAGTGTTAAAGAAAATCATGTAGGTCAGGTTATGCCCCTAGCAGTTTTTATCTCTTTGTTATCCTGTGGATGTGTAGACTTTATTGCTTATGCAAAAATTTCACATTTTGTCATCTCTGGTGACTTGCATTCTCTGGACACAGAACAAATACTACATTCTCTGTGGATTTTGGCGATCTTTTGATTGCTATGGGATGCCTCAGCCATGGCCTTCTTGAAATCTTGCTCTAGATCTTTCACCATTTCACCAAACTTGTGTCTTCCTTGCTCGAAATTCATAAGAATGGCAGTGAATTGAGGGCACCTAATTAATTTCACAAGTCCCTAAACAGCAACTGGTGGGAATGAATTCTGTTCAATGTAATATGCTCAATTTCAGTGATGGTAATAAAAATGGAGGTACAGCTGTTCATACAGGCCAATTTAACCTCTGTCCTTGTAATCAGTTTTCTGATGATAACATTAAAAATAGGAATTGCTTACAGAAAACAATGCGTTGGTCTGGTAGGTTTGGATCCACATACCCTGCTGAGATACCATCAATGTTTTAACTCACTTGCAATTGTTACAAGAAGAGAGAAGAGAAAAATTTCCAAGCAACTTGTATTTGCACATGACCTGAGCTAATTACACAGTTACCAAACAATAACACAGGAGGACTAACACAACCTATTGTGTAATTACCATTCCTTCCAGTAGAGTTACTGTGTGGTTAACCATGTGATAACAGAATCATAGAATGGTTTGGGCTGGAAAAGACCTTAAAGATCACCTCGTTCCAACCCCCTGCCATGGGCAGGGACACCTTCCACTAGCCCAGGTTGCTCAAAGCTCTGTCCAACCCGGCCTTAAACACTTTCAGGGAGGGAGCAGCCACAGCTTCTTGGGCAACCTGTGCCAGTGTCTCACTGCTCTCACTTTAAAGAATTTCTTCCTTATATCTAATCTAAATCTGCCCTCTTTCAGTTTAAAACCATTACCCCTTGTCCTATGACTATAGTCCCTGGTGAAGAGTCCCTCCCCACCTTTCCTGTAGCCCCCTTTAAGTACTGGAAGGTTGCTTTTTCTTGTCCAGACTGAACAATCCCAACTCTCTCAGCCTGTCCTCACAGGGAAGGTGCTCCAGCCCCCTGATCATCTTCGTGGCCCTTCTCTGGCCCTGCTCGAGCAGGTCCTTGTCCTTCTTCTGTTGGGGGACCCAGAGCTGAACACAGTGCTCCAGGTGGAGGGGCCTCATGAGAGCAAAGTAGAGGGGGAGAATCCCCTCCCTCAACCTGCTGGCCACACTTCTCTTGATGCAGCCCAGGACACTGTTGGCTTTCCGGGCTGCGAGCGCACATTGCTGGCTCATAATCAGTTTTCCATCCACTAATACCCCCAAGTCCTTCTCCACAGGGCTGCTCTCAATCCAACATGCGTTATTTCACAGTAACTATACAAGGACTCAAGTCAACAGAGTATGATGCACAAAGAGAGCAAATAGTTGGTAAGCTAAAGAGGTCTGAGTGTTTCAAGGAGTGACATGAGTTTCATTAGATGGATGATTTTCAGGTTTTTATTAATAGCTTCAGAGGTTTGGAGTACAGCCATAATACTGTTGGAGGAGCTAAGGAAGAAGCTCTCAAGTCTATCCAAGGAGCTCCCAAGCGCAGAGGCATCGGCTCTCATGGGTACATTTATATCCCTTTTAACTAGTCCCACTGCACAAGGCAATGCAGAAATCAGATCGTTCTTGTGTTCCCTCAGAGCAATCATTAAAATTTGTCTGGACTGTAAACAGCCAACACTGGAGGAAGATTTTTAAGTGCTTGTCTTGTGCAGCTAGCAGGACCAGCTTCAGGTCTACTTTAAATAAGCCATCTTGCCTACAAAACACATACCTTGTACTCTGCTCAAAAACCCACTGACTCGTGTTCCAGACACCAAGGACATGAACACATAGTGCCAAAGAAAATGAGAGAGATTACTCAGCCAATCAAGCATAGACCATGGAAGACTTGTAGTCCAGCACACTGAGGCTGTGTTTTCAAACAGTCTTGGACAAAGAAACCATTAAGAAATACAAAATAAGGAGATATTGCTCTATAGTTAATGTAACGGAGAACAATGTTTTGATTAATGCCTTCCCATTAGTGAATGGACAAGCTAGATTGTGTTACAGGATTATGGGCTGAGTTGGTAATGCAAAGAAAAAACATGCTCAAAACTGGAGTAACAACAATTATGGTTCATGGCTGACACCACTAGAGACAGATAAGAGACAACATCATGAACTGGAGCTCTCTAAATAATTATTAATACCTAATTGTTCATATACATTTACATTTATAAATTAATGTCTTTTCATGCTTCTATTTGTGTTGAATTTCCACACTGAAGTAATGGCATGTCTACTTGTTAAAACGTTCACAGAAATAACCCACATTAAGAAACTGAACTTTGAGTTTCAGATACTGAATGTTTAGGACCATCTGCTCACAGTCTATGGGGCAGGAAGTTACTGAGGTATTTTGACAAAATTTCAGTTAGCAATTAAATTTGTGAAAAATCTAAAGATAAAAGAAGTGTACAGATAAATTTTTTTGTGGGTGTTTGACTACCACAGGAATGGATTTAACATAATGACCCAGGAGGTCCCTGAGTATCACATCCCAATCATCCTGAATTATAGGCTCTACTCTGTATGCAACGGCACACAATGCTGTATTTTAAAATGCTTTTCTTAATCTTCTGCAAGGGGAGCATCTGCCAGAGCGCCTAAAACAAGTGGTTCTAAATCTTGCCTGATTAGACTTAAATGCACCTACAACCTACCTCCCTCTATGTTTGTCTATTACTGTTTAAATCTGTATACATTATTCTCATTGCTGGAAAGATACAGTAACGCTTCATGATGCTCTCTTTCTATTCTAATGCTGCATGGCAGTTGCTTTCTTTAAGCCCCAGCTCTTACCTACATCTGTGCTTAGTGAAGTGAGACTTTAATTTGCTACACCACGCCAAGGTATTAATAGACAATTATTTATTGCAAATCTGAACCATTTATACTGTTTACTGGCTGACACAATGTAAAATTTTGATCCAAATGTTAATGTGTCCATGACATTGCATAATTCTGTTCCATGCCAAGGTTTTTTCTTTCCTAAATGAATAGAACTTGCAATATGAGGAAACAGAGTTTTTAATGGATGAATGATTTACAGTCTCAAACTTATAAGACTGCTTACTTGTACAAATAAGGGAAAATTGACTAATTAAAATAGCACAGCAAATTAGAAAAATTTAGGATTTTACTAGAGGCAAAATTAGAGGGAGAAAAATGGAAATAAGTTGGAAAGTACTTAAAGGGTAAATGAATAAATCTTATGTTAGTCATTTTAAGGCAATTACATTTTTTTGCAGGCATCTTTAAGACCAGACAGTATTACAAACATTCAGTTGAGTAGAGCACAGATAAAAATTACCTATTCATAAGAACCTTATGGATAGCAAAGCACTTCAAAGTGTCCAAATGTCTGGTGAAATTACCTTTACAAATATTTTTTGCAGTCAGGAAAAAAAAAAAAAAGTGCTTTATAGATTGGCAATTTTCATAATACAGAACACATAATTTCAAGTGTTTATCTCTTCAAGTTCAGCTATCATGCTTTTAATGCCATCTAGATATGGAAACTTCTTTAGTTGATACCTGTAGGAATCTTCAAAATACAGATGTTTGAATTAAAGTAATATTTTTCCAGAGCTTATTCCTCCTGGCTTTTTCTGCTGAACCATGCTATCAAGTTAATTTTTCTCCAGCTTTGCAAGAAGATAGATTGTATGATAAAAAGTTATAAGGCAGATCTAATTAAATCTCACATAACTATATTCAAGTAGTAATACCCCGAACCTGTGGTCAACTTAACCTACAAAAGATTTTTAAAGCCTTTGTAATATTTCAGCTTACATGGGCAAGATTACACTGGAAACAGCTCTACCAGATAGAATAAAGCTAATTCAGTACCAGAATACATGGAAAGGCGCTCTTATTAAAGACTTCATCTGGGAAACAGCAGAGCAGCTCCATTTTCCTTTCTGTTTTTGTTCTTTCAGATTTGGGAAACACATAAAAGGCCCGAGATATCATTTTGGGATATCAGAAACATGAATAAAGACACTACATGAGTACTGGTTTTATTAACATGGCACAGATTTGTGGCTGTTAAACTGTGGTCCCATGGAAGCAATGGTAACAGGTAAGAGGCGGGAAGATGCATTTCTGTACATTACAGCAGAATAAAACTAGCCAGTGTGACTTTGCACAGTGCATAAAGGAAAGTGGACACTCTGCACAGGTCTGAGATCTGTGAAATAAGTGGAAATGGGAGCAAAACTGTAAATCAGAAGCCAGTGTTGACACAGATTTTTTCAGGAACTTTGACAGGGATTTTTTTTTTTTTCACTAAACAGAGGGAAGGCTGCTAAATTACTTCCTTTTTCATCACTCATTTAAGATGAAATAATATATTACTGGGATTCCATATCTGAATGGCCTCATCAACCTAACCATTGCCTGTGGTGATGTCAATGGGTTAGCATCCTAGGCAAGGCACTGCAGTAGCAGCTAGGCTGCTTAAACACCAGTTGCTTCTTTGGAGTTCTTTAGAAAACAAATATAAGAACAGTTATTCTGAGGCCTGCTATAGTACTTTGTAGAATATGACTGCAATAGACAGGAATTAGCATGCAGCCAACGACTCCAGTGAAAAAGATAATGCCATTGTAAAGCTGAAAGAAATGAAGAACAAGCAGGATTTTGATTACCATCCCTCCTTCCAAGTACAACAAACAAAGCTATCCCAAACAGTCCCTGTTCCTGCTATGAATTAGACAACTTCTTGTTTTTGTTTAACATGCATTCACATTGAGATGTCTTTCTGAGCTACCAGGATACACGCTGCTGATGTATATTAATGACAGGATGCAATTTTTATTATTATTGTTCTGTAATACAGAACATGTCTAACTATGTTTTGTTTATTATTCATAATACACAATGAGAGAAGACACCAGAATGGCTCTTTGGGAGACTTCCCATGCTAGGCTGCAAATGTGTATTAACAATAGTACACATTTCTGTGTTATGGTTTCATAAAATGCATTTGCATAATATGAAATCATAATCCCAAATGTGCAGTAAAAAACCTATGAAAAATAGTTACTTCTCATATACTACACAATGGTTGATTTTAATCTTCACTGTCTCAGATGTGGGACTGGTTATTAGGGATATTTTTATAATGGGAAAAAAGCCTAGCCCATCCTACAGAATTAAGTCTTGCAAAATGAACCAATCAAAAAAGAACCTTCTGTAAAATGGAAAAGATGGTTTACTAGTAATTTGCATGCACACTTCATTTAATATACTTCCAGGCTGAGATGTTACTTCCAATATCATACCAGAGACTGAAATAAACAGGAAATGCCGGCAGGTCTGGCTGCACAGCACTCCAGGGGCCTATGCATGCAAAAAATGTGCAATGGGAATGGAGCAGAAATTAGCTCAGAGTAGAAGCCACTAACGCTAGGAAGCCATCCTTCGGCTCAGAGGGAACCTTTGCAAGAATGTGATGCTTTCAAATTCCACTGTCCAATGAATCCCAAGACACTTTTCTCCCAGTTTGATTGCAGAGACGGGTAAGTCTGTTTTAGTGTTGCTTCCATTTAACTGCAGACACTTGCAGGAAAAGATTGACTAGCTAGACGTAACTCTCAGGTGTCATAACTAAGGCTGGATGAATGCCACAGCTACAATTTCTGTAAGGGGAAACAATGATTTCTACTTTTTTTCTTTATAAAGAAGCATGTTATTTTTCACCTTGACTGGCTACTGTGCTATTTATTTAGACAATTTATTTAGACTTTTGAGCTGCTTTTGCTACATATACATTACCAAATGATTAATGGTTAATTAGATTTTTGCTAATGGAAAATAAATTTAATAGGAACGAGTGTGTGCCATTACATTTCCCCTTTTAGCTCAAATTGTCACATTTGCATTTTTATCAATAAAAACCTACGAGTTTTCATTTTGCTATGCCAAATGAACAGTCTTAATTATATTTAAGACTCCAGTCCTTCAACAGATATTGTCTGGTACCCTGCTGCACCCACACCTGTCTGTTGCACCTTGCCAGCTCTGAAGTTCTCTTCCCTTCCTTAGAGCATTATTTCTTGGTGTATGGAAAAGAAGTACTCTGTTATCTACCAGAATTTCTGAGCTCTGATTCCCCTAAGGCCCATGGTGGCTTGTTCACACACTTAGTTCTTTGCAGATAAATGTATTTGGAATTATCAAGATGTTCTGTTTGATGGGGTATAGGGGAGAAATGTGTCTTCGTATTAAGATTATCATTAAAATTTTTACAGAATGAGGTGGCTTGAAAGCTAAAGGAGATGGAAGTTTCCAGGAAAATAAATATGAACCGATTGTTTCACTAGAGACTTCCACTGATTTACAAACCATCAGAAAAATGTACTTTTTATGGCTGCTAAGAATCACAGCTTGTCTAGTCACAATCCAGTACTCCCGATTTCAGCTGAGACTGAAAACAGTAAAATAAACTCTTCCTACAACAAAGAATGATAGAGAGAGTTATTCTTTTCATTCACCTGCCCTTTATATCAATGCAGACAGCTAATCCAGGTGAATCTACCTACATTTGTCATTGCCAGTGAATGCAGAACATACAGAATTCACACAAAGGAACATAATTCCACCTTTTAAAAGTTTCATTGTGTTATAATTTATTTATCCGGCATTTTCAGACACGGTTGTTAATACCATGCTGTGGCTATTAGTAATCAATGAATGAGAAAGTCAGGTGAAAGGGGAGAATACATTTTAACAGGGATTGTTTTTTTATTATGAGTTTGTTTGTGCTACTCACCAGAGCTGTGCCAGGCTATTTTCTGAGGAGGTCCACTGTCATTTTCTTGTCATGTTCAGCAGTTTATAGAAAAAGAGTAATTTCCAGCACTGGGAATGGCAGGTGTGTAACTTAAATACTTATTTAAAATCAACACTTTCAAAGGCCCCCAGGTTTCTTTCATCAGTTGCCTTGTTTATGGATAAAGACAGACACTGCCCAGCTACTGGGAACATTCAGTCACATCAGTACTTCATCCAGATTTTTGCAGCTGAGAAGAATGAACTGAGTGATACTGGCAAAATGGCATCAGCCAGAGTTTGCAGAAAGCCTGGAACCATACTTTAAAGAAGTGGGACATTTCTGCCTTTCAATAGAAGGGAACCTTGGCTATTGCCCAGGGTGAGAAAGGACAAATGCCATCCCTAGCTGTGATTACTGGGAGAATCTACACTGCCTGATCTCTGTCTGGAAGCATTGCCTGGCATAACTATTGCTCCCAAGTGACACTTACACATACTTCTTAAAAGGATGATATCCTGTCCAAATACTGCTCCAAAGAGGAGATAGCTATGGAGGTGGAGGGAGGAGGGAAGGTTTTATGCTTAATCCAGATAACATTAATCTGGTCTTGACATTGCCTAAGAAGAAAGCACTATGGCAAGGGAATGCAATGAAAATGTTCATTCATGCTGTTGTTGACGTCAGGAACGGGATCTATTTCACACATCTAAGAAACAGTGAAACTTGTTCATTTTGTTGTAGGGCATCTGACTTGGCACCAAATGTGTTTCACATGATGTTTCCACCATGGCTTAGCAAAGGGGTTTTTTTCCCTTTCCAACAGTGGTAGAGCTGCACCAATGAGGGTAATTCTTGTCTGCCTTACCAGCATGCAGCCATTTGGAAGTCAGCAGTTTACAGAAAAGTAGAATTTGTCTCTACAGCAGACAACAGCATTGCACTTTCAAATTTGATGTGTTTCAAACCTACTGCCCACAAATTTCAGAGTCTGAAACCCAGGGTCCCTTTTTGCACATGAAAACTGTGGGAGCAATTAATGGCACTTAGTCCTCCAACTCTCTTGCTTGTAGGCACAAGCAGGTAGTTAGACATCTAAGTAGCAATAACCAAGAGCACAAAATTGCTGGCACAAAAGGATGTTTAAAAACAAATCAGGCCATTAAAATGTGACAAAGACTCCTAAGGAGGGAGATGATTAAAAATGGCAGACATTGAAGAAGAACCTAGAATGACGTTTTCTATAATATCAAGTTCAATTTTTTTAATGGCAATATTTTACAAGACTAAACAAGAGGATAACAGCAGGAATGTGATGTACAGAAGTAAATTTGGGCCTAAAATAGCAAATGAACTTTGCAATGAAGTACAGTTGAGAGGTATATTGCTACCTTTAAATATTAAGCTATTCCTGTAAGGTGCCTTTTTAAGGTGTGATATAATATTTTTTTCTCATTTTAATAGAAATAATAAAAATGAGATACTAAAAAGGCATCATTACTCAGAGGAGTAAGAAGAATTTAGATGTGCTACTCTTAACAGAAGAGAACACCATCCCAGCACTGCCGCTGTACCTGAATATCAGCAAGTCATCATTTATTTATTTATTTTTAACCACGTGGGGTGAAAAGCAGTGACCTGTGTTTCAGGTGAGGCTGATATACATGTGAACTCTGCATGTGTGTAGTTAAAAACTACTTTATTTCTGGCAAAAATAAATAGCTGGCAGTAACTGAACTCTCTCTTCATTGAAAGAATGCTATAGGGCTGAATATAGCCACTGCAATAGTGCAATAAAATGAGATGAGCTTAACACTACCAGATGGTACCCTGTACAGTGCCTGAAATAAAATGGAGAATTAGGGTGCCCTAAGGTGTGCACAGGGAAGGCAATTACATGAAATAAATGGGCCTCAGGCCTAGATGATGCTCAAGTATGCTACACAGGAGACAGATAGTACATCTGGTGAACAGATTTTATCACACACTGGAAAGCTATAAAGCATGCCGTTGAATTTCAGATCTGGGTTTCACAATGACATTTTACCTGTGTTGGTATTCAGTGCTGTTTATTTTTAAAGGTGCTGTAATCTCAATGATGTGTTTTAAAAGCCTTCTTAACATTGTTTTCTGATGTGCCCCATTTTTTGGACAGATTGATGTAACACAGTGCTTTTTCATGGACAAAATACAAACTACTTTGGCTGTAGACCGTCGTGTTTTTATTTAATATATCACATTGCTGATGTGATTTTAGTAATATGGTTATACTTGTCAGCACTCACTGCTTGGGAGAAAGCCAGTATGTTTTTAAAGTTAACTCCCACTTCTCCATTTCATTGCAGGGTCTCACTGTCTATAAACCAGCACAAATTCCTTGAGGTTTAAAGCAGATATATTAGATTATGTGAGGAAATCTACTAGAGTGAATCAAAGCGATATTTTACTCTTATCTCTAGAAGAAATCTTACTTGTTTTTGTAAAATTCCTGCTCCATTTGACATTAAGATCTTTTTAAGTTTACATTTATCATAACATCATTCAAACTGTTAAAGGTGCTGATGAGAGCAACATTCAATCTGTGGTGCTGTGACTTTCTTTTTGATGAGGAAATAATTTAGAGCTTTCCTCAGACTTCACTGTTTTTGGTGAAGTCATCCCCTTTCACCTCTCTCATATAAAGCTATCGAAGGGAGTTAAAATGCTACCAAACTTGCATAAAAGGAAAAATTTGAGAGGCTCCAAGGTGAATATTCCTGACAGAAAGATCTATGGGCTGTGAAACAGTGTCTCTATGGAAATGTTGAAAGCTCTGTTCCCTTGAGAAATTTAAAATTAGAAGAAACTAAGCACTCTGAGGATATAATCCTGTTCTGGTCCCCCATGGACAGACTAAATATTTCTAATATCTGAAACTCTGTATAATATTATTGCTCATAATGCAAAACTACAATTTAATAATGGTAAGGGTTTGACTTGAGGCTTGCTTAAGTAAGAAAATGTACTCATATTACTGTACTGGTATAATTATATCACTGTAGTTGTATCAGTAAAATCAGTATATCTCTGCTACCTCTCTAAGTGTGGCTTATTTGGGTTATTGCATACCAATTCTAAAAGCCACGAAAGTACAATACCACAGATAAATTTTCTACACTAAACTCAGCTTTCCAGCTTCCCAGAACCTGGGAATCTTGCAATTATTAAATGCTAGTTGGAGGTGGAGTGCATAAATGGCATACCAAATTCCCACTGAAGTTTATTGTCAGCTATATATGCCATAGAAAATGGATATTGATGACAAAAGCAAAGTGTCACTTGAAATTCACAACAAAATGCAAGCAAAACTATCTTGTGTTCAAGGCTGGACAAACTCACCCTCTGAGTTTTTTTACTTATGTCTAAACAGTCTCAAAACATGGCTGTTCTAACCTGCTCCTCAACACTTTCGATTTTTTTTGCTATTATTATTGTAAATTTGTATTAAAAGACAGGAAAATGATTGGAAAATTTTATGGGATTTTCTCTGAAGTAAACTAGTTACTTTACCACAGATCTTCCCCTCAGGATATGTCTACTGCATAGAATTGTGCAAAACTTCTGGTCCATAATCTGAAGCAATATGCAGCAGCATTTTGAGAAGACCACTCGGGATTTTTCTTAATTGCAGGGAATTTACCACAGTCACTATTGAGAGCAAGCAGGCGTTTGGAATATTTTCATACTTCAACGAAAATTGTGGCACCAACTCTGAGTTTTGGGTATCAGCCTAAGCAAATTTTCAAGGTTAACAAAGGGTTATAAAACATATATAACGACAAGTCATTAAACAGAGCAGTGCAGTAGGGCAATACTCTGTGTACAATTAGCACTGCCAAATAGTGCCTTTCAACCATCAGTTATTCAAAAGCTCTACTTGTCTTGCTATGTCTGCAGTTCTGTATTTCACTAAGTGACAGCCCATGAGTGGGTCTTGGTTAGGCTGCTGAATAGGATCAGTTCTTTAACCTAGCAAGAAAGGAAGAGAAGAAGAAAATAAATGTGGGGAAGGGAGAAATAAAAAGAAGGGAATAGAAAGATCCTTGGCTTGCACAGATATTCTCCCTGGCCAGCTGTATATCTTTGCAAATCCCTCCTCCCACACACACAGAGCCCCCAGCCCAGAGAGGAGCCTCATCAACCAGAATTTCTGTTGTGTAGCTTCAGTCTAAGAAACTAACTTGTTTTCTAAGTGGCAGTGACCTCTACTCTGCATTGGTACAGCTACAGAAATCATGAAAGAACAAGAGTAAGACCTCCCAGAGAGAGAACACGGGTGATATGGCTGCTCCATAATGAGCTGCTTCTAATACCGGCTACTTGCTGATTTGACTACAGAAGACTCCAACTAAAGACAGAGGGCCAAATCGTCTTGTAGCATAAATTATGTGAGCTTCAATACACTCAGTGGCACTATGCCATTTTACAACTATTAAGGTTTTTGTCCTCAGGGCTTTTCCCATCGAAACAATGTTCCAGCTCACTGAGGGCTAAGGATGGGATTCAGGTGGATATAGGATCCAGTTGACATTGTAGGCATCCAAGTTCAAAATTTAGATCCTCAGTTCCATCACCTCCAACAAACCTCATCAAAACCTCAAGGCACCAAAGCTTTCAGGCTTACCTGTGCTTTAAGTTTTGGCTATTCTCAGGAACACTAGTGTTGACTGCGCTCAGCACCTTAAAACCAATCCTGTGCCAAAGACCACAGGGTCTCCAGCACCAGGATTACCCCCAGCTTCTGCAGATTTGTCCAACAATTACAGTAGGTATGGCAGGCACTGTACAAGCAGGTGGAAAGGGTGATGAGAGTATCTCTGTTTTACCCACCTAGTGGCTGTACACACCCAGCACTGAAAGCCTTTCTGTCTGCCAGACAATGCTCTATCCGTGACACACAGCAGTTCTTTGTCCGAGTTCTGTATTTTCATCCATTTTGGTAACACGAACTGCTCAGCATTTGAGGGCTGAGCTGCACTGCCTAGATGTGAGCCTGTTACACTTTTTCTGAACAACCAACCCTAGCCAGCTGTGCATAGCACTGCCAAATTGGGCCTAGGACAGAAGACTCTGCAGGTCACTTTACATTTATGCACAGGCCTGTGAGATTCAACCGACTAGTGGCAGTTGATGACAGTGAGCACAAAAAGGATATAATGATAACTGCAGTTAATTCCTGTAGAAGTTAATGCAACTATTCAAATAATTTTTTCAGTCATTTTTCATTCACACCTTCTTGGCTGTTACAGCTCTGCCATGAATGCACTCTTTTCATTTATGTGATTCATATTTGTATGATTTAAATACAGTACAGTTCACTCAGTGGAAAGATTGGCGTTTTGAAAATGTTCGTTGCCAAATGAATAAGCTCTAAGATGAGTTTACTGCTAAATAAACATCCCAAGTTGCCATAAGTAGAATATTAACAAACTTGCAGATTACTTGTTTTGCAGGAGGTGGGTTCTAGTCATGATGGAATAGTGTAAATAAATGAAATATCAATACCAGTAATTTATATACATTCAAGAGAGTATTAATGATTATTACAAAGAACGGGTTAGCTTTCAGTAAGGTTATGGAAAATTAGAATCAGTTCACTGTGGTACTGCTGTTTAAAATGTATCTTCTAAGGAACTGCAGGTCTATCAGTTTGGTATCCACAACATGCAAGAGAATAGAAATATCTAGAAGCAAAGCAGAGGTAAGTGGACATTGAATTGCCCTGCACTCTGAATAGGAGAGGGAACTGAACTTACTCATTTATTTGGACTCACAGGGCATTAAAGGAAAGTACTTTGAAAATACGTTTACATATTACTTACAAATCATGATTAACCTATACAAATGCAATGTGACACTATGGCAAAAAGAAATAAATGTGTATTGGTTGCTTTCTGCATGATTAATGCTTCTTTCCATCAGACACATACATTTCATTTTATTAAAAGATCACATTTCTGATTGCAAGAACTTGATCATAAATAAAGCATGCAAGTGGAAGTTGGAAATCTTCTAATATTAATGACAAGAAAAATGGATTTATTGAATAGTCACCTGCAGTTTGTACATACATAAGCACATAAAATGATAACCCAACAGAAGGTATCATCTCAAACTTGGGAGAAAAGACTCTGTTTTTTAAATAGCCTAATAATAACAGCAGTACATTTAGAGAAAATGATTTCTGTCTTCTGTGACTAAAAAGAGCACAATAGCAGCCATTTATCAGCTACTTTCTACCTTGTCCCTCTATCCAGGAATTACAAAGTCTGTCTTCACTCATTCAACTCTGAATCCAACTCTGATGTACTTCAGTGTAACACTTTTGAACCAATTTATCTTTTGATGGTTTGGAAATTGTCAAAAAAAAGTGGCTGATGAATAAAGAAAAGACTAAGAGCTAATCAAATGGTGTTCTTTGCCCAAAGAGCAGACACATAAAAAATCTAGTGTATTATTGAAAACATGTATAGTTCTGGAAAAAATAATTAACATGTCAATAAATAAACAGAATTGAAATGGGGCTAATAGACTTCACATAATGTAGTCCAGTGTTGCTGAGGCTGCATAAGTAGTGTAAGCATGATTAACAGCATCCAGCAAAACTGCTGAGGAAATTTCTAGAGCAGTATAGGGCTGGTTAAGATGGAAAGCAATTAGAACATTCCTCACTAAGGCAGAAATAATACAGTTGCATTGTGGAAAGCACCTGTGAGAAACGCTTATTTTGTGAATCTACCAATAGGCTTCACATCACCCATAGAAGGTTGTCTGCATGTTTAACCTACATGGAAAGGAACATCTGAGGACAAATAATCTGCAGCTCCATGCCCTACACAGCACAACAGAGCTGGTTCACATATCCTGGAGCAACTGTTGCCTCACCAGCAATTTATTTCATCAAAGCTGCTTATTGTCACTCAGCTCTTGCGGCTAAATACCCTTTCACAGTCACCACCAGCTCAGCACCTCGTGGGAACAGTCACTTGTTTGGTCATTATCAAAAACAACTGAGTTATTGTAGACATCCATTACTCCTGGCACACATTGACAAAGTACAGAACAGAAAGGACAGAGCTGGGAGATTCTGAAGGGTAAGTAGCAGGTAGAGAAAACCTGAGCAAGCTTTGGCACCACAGTGGACACCCAGCTCTTTTGGAGGGACAGCAGCTGTGGAAGATCTGCTGCTTGCATGTCTCCACCAGGCAGGGCAGCTGCCTGGGCCAGCATGGGACACATCTTCCAAAGGACGTCTGCTGCATCCGGGGATGCTGGGAGCCAAGGTGGAAAGAGGTGTTTCTGATATGAGCATTCTTGCAGGATCTAGCCAATTTATCAGATAAATTATTTTTAAAATAAATAACAGCACTTGAAAAAATTACAGGTCAGATTTCTGTTCCCTATTATATTCACACAACCTCACATAGAATTTTAAAGACAAATCTACTGACACTAAAAATGTGTCCTCCAGACAAGGTCATAGCAGTCACACATGCAGCTATAAGAGAAGAATAGGAGCTATCACAGAAAACAGACAATAATTTTTGTGCTCAAATAAAAATAATGAAATGGGAGATGATACATGCCGCATAACAATAGAATATGAACTGAATAGCCTCTTGAAAACCAATTAAATTAACCTCTTATTTTCAAGACTTAGAAAGAAATGAATATAACCCTAAATAAATGACATTTAATTAAAACTTCAAGAAGCCATTCACGTAAAAATTGTATCATGTTGTCATATGAACCCACAGAAAATATTAATAATCTAAATATTTCCAGTTCCAATTTGGGAAATCTAGAGTGAGATCTTTGTGTTTCTGAGCAGCTGCTTGCATTATGCAGACTACAGAAGGAAAGGGGGTTAGGCCACTTTACAAGTTTACATCCCCATTTAAAAACACTATCTCAAAAAATTATACAGATAGAATCAAAGTTGACAGAACTTGTCAAAGTTCCATTCCACAAAATGAATATATGTTTCTCAGTTTAATTATCCAGATACATATCTTAAATCAAAACCACACCCAAGCCCTTGGTTCTAGAAGTCTCCTCTGATTGTTGTTGACAGGACCAGATCCAGCAGCATCTTACATGTTAGTAGCCACCTCCGCTTCCTGCTTCCAGACCTTTCTGCTCAGTTCCTATGCCAAGCACCATAACCAGGAGGGAAAAAAGAGACTTGCACATGTGCCTGCTTGCATATGTGTTTTCTCACACACATGCACCACCACATAATATATATAAAGAGAAACATTTAATCTCTTATTTTATGCTGTGCCAAAAATTGAGGAACAGGTGCATTGATGTGAGCTGTTTCTTACTGTACTTCTAGTGAATTAATCATTGCTTTCTTATTATTATTATCTTTTAAAACTAAGCTTATGGTCTTTTTTTTTTTTTTTTTTTTTTGCTTTAAACAGCTATACAGCTATGATCTCTAATGATATTTGATGTCAATTCCAGTCTAAGGAACTCCTCCCCTGTTCACAACCCTCATTCATGCCCTGCCTTATCCTTTTCATTATGGTGACGTGACTGTTTGTAGGGACACACAGGAACTGATTCAAGAAACTGGGTTTCAATTTAAAATAGCACTGAAAAAGGCAACAAAAGCAAAGCAACATTTTAATTTGAATCTGCTCCCTCACCTATTCTCTTACACCTCTTAAAAAGATTTGTATCAAAACAACAAGAGAGGCATGTGCAGATCAGGAAAAAACAACTAAGGACAGAAACTCTTTAAATATTGTTGCTGAAAAAGATGAATGTGAAACTGCACAGTTAAATTGTACCAAGTATTTATTTAGCTAGCAAAAAAAGAAGTAATATAGAGCTTGGGAGGTAAGGTTAAAGCCATGTTTGCCATTAACTACAAAGCAACGCAAAGAAAGAGTTCAAGTCAATCTTCAAATGAATGAATTTTGAAAAGTATTCATTAAACAAAGGAACTGCAGGAACAGTAAGTACATTTCAAATAATTACTATTTTTAACATTATTTCTCTGCAGAATTTTTCATGTCTATGGTGAATTTAATTAAGGGCTGCAGGTTACTATTTTATTCCACAGTTTTATTAATTAAATGTTCTCACTACAGCACAATAATGTGATTTTTTTTTTTTTTGGTTTAAAGGCTTTTTAAAAAAAATAATTATTGTTGCATGATAAAATTTCCCACGTGAAACTAAGTCACTTTTCTTGGAGAAAATTTGTATTAAATTGTAATTCAAGATGAGAAGAGAATCTACCCTTTAAAGAAGGATGAAAATAGTTCTATAGGAAACTTTTGGCAGAGAACAAATGTTTTCCCAGAAAATCCTTGTCTATTAAGATATTTTTCTGCTTCCTCATTTTTCCATAATTCTTCAAGACTGACTATCAATAAGGAAATACAGTACAAATGTTGACACACTTAATTTCACTGTTAATTAGTGATTTACTCAAAATTCTCAGAGTTTGACTCCCATCTAGAACAGTGTATTTAGGAGTTTTACACAGTACTATTCAGGAATAATTACTTAGCTGTTTTGGCCTTATTTTTCAAAGTTGAAATCAATATTTTGCCACATTTTAAAATATCTAATGTCCTCCTAGGAGTGTTACAATCTAAGGTAGCAACAAAGAGGTGGCTTACAGGTTTGGTGAATATCTTCATTACATCAGAATACAGAATTTTTTTTTTCCAGAACATGGAAAACATAATTTTACTCATTCCTCTATCATATTTTTTAAATTGGAACATAAAATCACTAATATCAGATTCTAGTGAAATTTTTAAATTAATGGTGTTCAGACACTCAACCTGACTGAAATTCTCCCAGTGACTAAAACAGGCTACAATTGTCCGACATCTAGGAGTCTGTAGGGTAATCAGAATATATTGTTCCAGACAGCCACTCTTATGAATTAATGCAAAAACAGCAGAGTAAGAACAAATACTCTCTTTGTGCACATTTTCCTAATCTGTCCTTCTACTCAGTTGTCTGCCCCAAGGCATTCTGCTTCTGAGCTCTTCCTTAGTGTCTGCCTGCATCTTCCCTTATCTGCTGGCTTTCCTTCGCTAATCCTTTGCCTGATTATGAAACAATTTCCTAGAATCTGTATTTGTGATTGATGTCTGTATGGCTTGTTTTTTACTGGGCATTGCCATTTAGCTCAAATAACAGATTTTCTCTCTTTTAAAATATGTCTGTCAATTACCACAGGTTGAGTTTGATGGTGTTAATCTTCCACGTTATCAAGAGGGTGATGAAGGTTTATAAACTTTTCATCTTGACTTGAAGTTCCTATTCACCTAATTCCAGCTCTTATATAGGGTAATGCCCTGTCTTTATTCAAACAAGTAAGAAATTGCACTTGCCTTCTCTGCTTATTAAATCTACAAGGATCTGAGCTGGGGATCCAAAGCTATCTTAGAGTTTCATATTGCTGCGTATCATGGTAGCTTCAAAACACTGGGTTTAGAAAACAGCTTCTGTTCTCATTTAGGAGCAAATAGGCAGGAGGGAGGCAATGGCTTGAGTCTGAATTATATTTTTTGCCACTGTCACTTGGGGTTGGAAGACTTATGTTACACCATTTGCTGCAATATGGCTAAGCCTAAAGGCTTAATCGAATATTACATCCCAAGTTATATTATAAATATTATTTTATTTGTTATTTTTGGAGCCTGTATGATGACAGCATTGCTTTTCATTCCAGATTACATCTGAAATAAGAAAAAGGAAGACAGATTTCCTAACAAGCAATATCTGTTTATCATCAGTTGCCAAGAAACTGTACAGTAGCTTAGAGAAATGGAGTGCTTTTTTCTATGGCTTGGGAGTCCAGACCATTGTGGGAACTTATGAAATTTGGAATTCACAGGTTTTGTAAAATTCCTGTCTTGGAAATAAAAATTGGGTTTTAATTTATTTAATACTAAAGGTAACGCAGAATATTTTTTCAGACTTAAAACATTCAAGAGGCATTAATGTAATAATATGACTAGAAATTGTTTTCATATCTCTAACATTTCTTCTCTATTCATACAGCTCACTGTCAGCTATGAGTTTTTATTTGCTTGTATACCTACTAAGAATACAATAGGTAGACCAAGAGATAGCCCTTCCAGTACTGTGATCAGCTGTGTATTATTAACCAACCAAGAATTAAATTCATTACCAATGCTTATGTGTATAATATTCCTGAGCAATATCTACAAAACAGTTATTTCTATAGAAGTTTTGTAAATATGAGCCCAAATTAACTCTAAAGTATAATCGGTTTATTGAATTCAATGCAATATTGACTCAATAAAATCTTTCACCACAAAAATGTGCAGGTTTGAATATAGGTCAGCAGTTGTCCTGATATTTTCAGTAATTGAACCATTTCTCTAAGTCTATAGAAATAATGAGGAAGTATATAGAGTCAAGAACTTTTTCTTTCTGACAGTGTAATAACACTTAAATCCCAGTCAGTACCAAAGTTAATCAAAGGAGCAAGGTTCATTATGAGTGTTAACTGTAGTTTTAAAAACCCCGCAATGAAATAAAGAGTTAACCTTCACAATATTTGAAAACATGGCTATGCCACTGGAAAAAGTTAGATACCTGCAAATACAATAACTGAAGCTGTTTAAATAACTGCATTTAAGGGATTTCTGAAATGGTTCTGTGACATTTGATAAAAAAATAACTAGAAATTGTTTTATCCATAATCATTTGAGCCTACTAGCATAAATGTAAGATAAGAAAAAAAGCATCTCTTCTCCTACCAACTTTATTTAAGTGTTGTCATAGATGATATACAATAAAGAAAACCAGATAAAATATCAAGACCTTGCCTAAACAAGTGGATTGTATGAGAGGATGTAAGTTTAGTAAAAGGATAGAGAAATTGTCCATTGCCCCCTTCATGACCTGAGTGTATTCATGTCTCCTCTAATCAAAGTACTCACTTATCTCTATCTTAAGTCAGATTCAGAGTTTCTCCTATTTGCTCAGTTTGGTTACCCTTTAATTTACCAACACAACTTTTGTTAAAATAAATAAAAATTGATATTGGCTTTACAGTGAGAACAGTTTGAAGCCCTGAACACACTCTTATGCTGAACCATAGTTTTATTAGTTCAAAATTTTGTCTCTGAATGCTGTTGAGTTCTGCAGTTAAGAACTACAGGATAAAGTCAAACGCCTACAAGTCAATATTCAAGATTTGGAACTGGCTAACCTGCTAGTGATATCTTGCTATTATTTTAAAAAGTAATATTTCTCTTACTATTTTTATCATTCGTAAAATAGGATAGCAATCTTTGCCCCAAGATTCCTATATGGGAAAATTTCAGTGGTTTTCCTGTAGCTGATCCACAAGAATGACCCTACACAGAAGCATAGAATTCCCCTCTCATTGAGGAATTCGTTCAGATTGGGTATGCTTACAGAATCACAGAATCAACTAGGTTGGAAAGGACCTTGAAGATCATCTAGTCCTATTGTTAACCTAGCACTGACAGTTGCCAACTATACATGATCCCTAAGCACCATGCCAACCCAACTCTTAAACACCTCCAGGAATGGGGACTCCACCACCTCCCTGGGCAGCCCATTCCATCGCCTAACAACCCCTTCTGGAAAGAAATGCTTTCGGACATCTAGTCTAAACTTTCCCCGGCACAACTTGAGGCCATTCCCTCTTGTTCTATTGCTTACTATTTGGTTAAAGAGACTCATCCCCAGATCTCTGCACCCTCCTTTCAGGTAGCTGTAGAGGGCGATGAGGTCTCCCCTCAGCCTCCTCTTCTCCAGACTAAACCCCCCCAGTTCCCTCAGCTGCTCCCCATCAGACCTGTGCTCCAGACCCTGCACCAGCTCTGTTGCCCTTCTCTGGACACGTTCGAGTCATTCAATGTCCTTTTTGTAGTGAGGGGCCCAAAACTGAACACAGGAATCGAGGTGCGGTCTCACCAGTGCCGAGTACAGGGGTAAGATCCCTTCCCTGTCGCTGCTGGCCACGCTATTGCTGACACAAGCCAGGATGCCATTGGCCTTCTTGGCCCCCTGGGCACACTGCTGGCTCCTGTTCAGCCAGCTGTCAATCACCCCCCCCAGGTCCCTCTCTGACTGGCAGCTCTCCAGCCACTCCTCCCCAAGCCTGTAGCGCTGCTGGGGGTTGTTGTGGCCCAAGGGCAGCCCCCGGCATTTGGCCTTATTGAAACTCCTCCAGTTGGCCTCAGCCCATGGCTCCAGCCTGTCCAGGTCTCTCTGCAGAGCCTCCCTACCCTCGAGCAGATCAACACTCCCACCCAACCTGGTGTCATCTGCAAACTGACTGAGGGTGCACTCAATCCTCTCGTCTAGATCATCAATAAAGATGTTAAACAGGAGTGGCCCCAAAACCGAGCCCTGAGGGACACGTGACCAGCCGCCAACTGGATTTAACTCAGTTCACCACAACTCTTTGGGCCCGACCATCCAGCTTTTTACCCAGCAAAGTGCGCGCTCATCCAAGCTGCGAGCAGCCAGTTTCGCCAGGAGAATGCTGTGGGAAACGGTGTCAAAGGCCTTGCTAAAGTCAAGGTAAACAACATCCACAGCCTTTCCCTCATCCAGTAAGCAAGTTGCCCTGTCATAGGAGATCAGGTTTGTCAAGCAGGACCTGCCTTCCCATGCTGACTGGGCCTGATCCTCTGGTAGTCCCGCATGTGTTGTGTGATGGTACTCAGGATGAGCTGCTCCATCAGCTTCCCAGGCACTGAAGTCAAGCTGACAGGCCTGTAATTTCCTGGATCATCCTTCTGACGCTTCTTATAGATGGGCGTCACATTGGCCAATTTCCAATCTGTCAGGACCTCCCTGGTCAGCCAGGACTGCCGGCAAATGATGGAAAGCGGCTTGGCGAGCACCCCAGCCAGCTCCTTCAGCACCCTCGGGTGTATCCCGTCTGGTCCCATAGACTTGTGTGTGTCCATGTGATGCAGCAGGTCACTGACTGTCTCCTGGATTGCAGGGGGGGTTGTTCTGCCAGTCTCTGTCTTCTGGCTGAGGAGGCTGAATTCCCTCAATACAGCTAGTCTTGTTATTAGAGACTGAGGCAAAGAAGGCATTAAGCACCTCAGCCTTCTCCTCATCACTTGTTACCATGTTTCCTTCTGCGTCTAGCAGGATATGGAGACCCTCCCTGGTCTTTCTTTTGCTACTGACATACTTATAGAAACATTTCTTCTTGTTCTTGATTGCTGAGGCCAAATTGATTTCCAGCTGGGCTTTAGCCCTCCTGATTTCTGCCCTGCATAGCCTCACGGCATCTTTGTAATCACTGTGAGTGGCTTTCCTCTTCCTCCAAAGGCTGTAAACTCTCCTTTTCTCCCTGAGTTGTAGCCAAAGCTCCCTGTTCAGCCAGGATGGTCTTCTCTGGAGCCAGCTTCTCTTAGAGCACCTGGGGACTGCCTGATCCTGAGCCATTAAGACTTCTTGAAGAGCGCCCAGCCTTCCTGGGCCCCTGTACCCTTCAGGACCATCTCCCAAGGGATTCTGTCAAGCAGGTGCCTAAACAAGACAAAGTCAGCCCTTTGAAAGTCCAGGATGTCAGTCCTGCTTAGCCCTCTCCTGGCCCCTCTAAGAATAGAGAACACTATTATTTCATGATCACTGTGCCCTATTTGTCCTCCAACCACCACACTATCCGTCTTCTCTGTTCACAAAGAGGAGATCCAGCAGGGCACCTTCTCTGGTTGGTTCTCTTACCAGCTGTGTCAGGAAGTTGTCCCCCACACATTCCAGGAATCTCTGGGACTGGTCCCGCCCTGCTGTGTTGTATTTCCAGCAGATGTCTGGGAAGTTAGTCTCCCACAAGAACAAGGGCAAGCGATCATGAGATTTCACCCAAATGCCTATAGAATATTTCATCCACCTGTCCTGGATGGGTGGCCTGTAGTAGACTCCTACTACAACATGTGCCCTGTTGGCCTTCCCCCTGATTCTAATGCAAACACTCCACCCTGTCTTCACTACACTTGTACTCAAAGCAATCATAACAGTCCCTAACATACAGCGCCACCCCACCACCTCTCCTTCCTTGTCTGTCCCTCCTAAAGAGCTTGTAGCCATCAGCTGGCACACTCCAGTCATGGGAGACACCCCACCATGTTTCTGCAATAGCCACGACATCATAATTTTCCTGTTTCATCATGGCTTCAAGCTCCTCCTGTTTGCTACCCGTGCTGTGTGCATTGGTATCCATGCACTTCAGATGGGCTGGTGTTTTGCCCCCTTCCCCCTTCAGATCTCGTTTAAAGCTCTGTCAATGATCCCAGCTAACTCCCAAGATCCTCTTCCCCCTCTGGGACAGGTACATCCTATCTGATGCCAAAAGGTCTGGTGCCCTGTATACCAACCCATGATTGAAAAATCCAATGCCTTGAGGGTAACACCAGTCTTGGAGCCACCAGTTCATCTGCTGAGCTCTCTGGTATTCTTCTTCACCCATCCCCCCAACTGAAGGGATGGAGGAGAACACAATTTGTGCCCCCGACTCCTTAATCAGTTTCCCCAAGGACTTGAAATATCTTAATTGCTTTAGGACTTCTGCTAAATGAAAAACCAGGAGAGGGTAGTAGTCCTTGGGTCTTACTAGTTTTGCCATGAGGTCCTTGACACAGGGCCCAGGGAGGCAGCAGACTTCGCTATGAAGCGGGTCCCGTCTGCATATGGGCCTTCAACACCCCTCAGGATGGAGTCACCCACTACAATGACTCTTCTGAGATTCTTTTCAGAACTGGTTTTAATACCTGGTCTAGAATGACCTGGCCTTGGTGGACCTTGGTCTTCCTCATTTGTCTCATTTTCTTCCTCCTTCTCTTCTTCATTCAAAAGTTCCAGGGCCCCAAATCTATTGGGAAGGGGAACCATGGAGGGTGAGGGAGGTCAGGAGAGAATTTTCCTGCCTCTCTGAGCAGGGACCTGTTTCCAGCCTCCCTCATCTCCTAGGTCCCCTCCTTCTGCCTGGTAGCAAGAGGATGGGGGATTACATAACAACAAACAGGTGAAGCATGTAAAAATCTCAGAAAAGGCAGCTGCTCAGAGCAACACTTTTTCTGTGTCCAACACACACACGTAACAATCACAGATGCCATGCATATGCTGCTGATGTTCCCTGACTGCTATCTTTGCTGTCAAGTACCTAGTGAGATATGACAAAGTAAATGTAACAAATGAAGCAAGCATTATAATTTCTGATTAAGATTTTGGGGCCCAGATTTTCAAGCTTTTCACAAAAATTGTAATTAGGACTAAAATTCCCAAAGTATATGCCAGTATTTTAAAGAAATCTAAGTTCTTAGCTTGCCAAGCATACCTGAAAATATGTCCATATATGTCCATTGATGAGACATAATTAGTACAGAAGAACTTCCCCTAGTAAGGGGTATTTGGAAACAGTTCTAACAGGTATAATAATGGCCCGTTGAAGCCACCTATCAGCTGAGGCTCAGAATAAACTCTCCACTTTCCTCATGGAATATGAAATTGCAAACAAGTCAGGATGTCTCCTGATCTGCCCTTCTGGGAGCCTTTTGAGCCAGAAAATTACCGTCCAACTTATTTAATAATAACATACAACAGCTAAGGAACAGATATTATACAACAGGTATATTGGTCATTTCAAGCAAATCAATCATCTTTACAAACTTAGAGGAGAAAGCCAAATGGCACATATTCATACAGAAAATTATAATCGCAAATAACAAAACAGCATAAATCCTCAGCAACCCAAACTGTTCTAGATTGAAGAGACCTATTTTTACTCCTTCTTTAATATCTATCATCTTGACATCTAAAGACTATATATAAAAATGCAGTCTTTAGATTTTTTACCAGTATGTCACTATAGGCTCTTCTCACAGTATGTGTTTTAAGGGTTCGAGTCCATTGGTTTCACTTCTGAAAGGAACAGAGGAGAGAAAGCCAAACCCACAAGATGGATTTTCACTTTGTTCTGTTTATTTCCAGTTAAAAAAATGGCACAAATAAAATGTGCCAGGCCCAGTCCCTTTGAAGTTCTTGCAGGAAGCTGATATACATCCTCACAAACTCTCACATCCCTCACAAAAGAGAGAGAACAAGTGAATGAGGGAAGCTATGGTCTGGGCAGCTTAATATCACATCTGTCCTTAGCTGCTAAAACATCCCCATGTGGCTATAGATGGTCAAGGAGTCTGAAGCTGCTCTGAATTACGCCTGGGAGTCATTCCAGAAAAGGAACTGCAGAAGCGACATAAACTGTCTCTCTCCTTCCCAGCTATGCCAATGATTTCTCTGTTGCAGGCTTACTCTTATTGGGACTCCCTGAAGAATCCCAGGCACACAAATATATTGTGTTATAAAGAAGGAGAGACATTGTTATCCCTTGAAGAAGCATCAGACTACATCAGCTTTGTTGTTAAGATTCCAGGTAGACTGTTCCCACTGCTTTCTGGAGTGACACAGGAGGACTTAAATACACTTAAATACACTTAAGAACACTACCTCTGAAATGAACATAAGACCAGTAGAAAACAGAACTAATGAGAGAAAATTCAACATTTAGCCTAATTTTTACATCAGTGGAAACTATTGTTGCATGCAACACTAAATAAGAATATTTTCAAACTACAGAAATTAAGATGAAAAAGCAGTACTATGGATGCTACTGCTCTGAACACCAACCTTGAATGAGATTTTACCCAGTGGAGTCAGAATAAGGAGTACAGAACTTCTGCAGAATGTTCCCATCTCTCTTTTCTCTTCAGCAATCAGTCAACCTGCTTGAGCTACCAATATCGCTGTAGGTTCTAGCAAGAGACTACAGCTGTAAACCAGCTTTGAAGAAAAAAAAATCTGTAAAAGGAAATTATCCTCCATATTGTCATACTCATTCTTTTAACAGATATATTGTCAGGCCTTTGTCTTACTACTAGTTATTTATCATAGCCACATCCATGTTGTATAGCTTCTCTCTAATTTCTGTCTTTAATTATTAGGAGACATCCTCTCTGTACTGACTCCCAAGAATCTCAAAGTATTTATTTTCCTTTATATTTTTGCAAACTAGTTACAGCAATGGCAATGAAGCCAAATTAGTGTGTTTTGTTTAGCAGGTATAAAGTCCTTCATTTAGGCAATATTATTGAAGTGCCTACCATGAACTCTAAAGGAGCTGGGAGTTTAATTGATTCCTAGAAGTGCAATGAAAGTAGAGCAGATAAAAAATGACAGAGTTGTTGCTGATGAAAATGAAAATGTTACAGGAAAGCAGCTGGGGAGAATACTGTAGATGTTTACATTTTCCCAACATGCTTGCATTGTTTCTTCCACATTTTCCAGGCAAAGCTCACCTGGTTTTGCTCAAGGCCTGGAATGCAGTGAATTGTGTACAGCACCTAATATTTATTCATGCCATTGTCAAGAACATCTTTGCAGCTCCTGCCAAAGTCTGTCATTGAATGTGTTTGTTCAGCTGCATGGCAAAAACATAATACACAGTCATCATTTTTACTTCGTCACCTACTCAATATTTTTCTTCTCTGATTAAATTAACTCATAAATACTGTTCTTTTAATGCCAGAAAAATCTTACTACATCCATTCAGCTAACACCCATTTGTATATTTTTATGTTCTTGAACATTTAGATACTTCAAAAATAAATCTGAAACAATGAAAAATCCAAATGCTCTAATTTACCTGGGACTCTGGAAACTTTAGTCAGAATTCCTAAAGATTATATATTCATGCAAACTTTCCACTAAGCTAAATTTCATCATTACTCACTATCAACTGTATAAAGCTTCATAGGAATGGAGAAAACACAAGGATAGTAAACAGTTTGGTAAAAAAATGTTTAACACCAATCTGCATTTCCACAGGATAAGATTGGCTGCAGCACAGGTGACAAATAATAATGTTGGTTAGTGTGAGTAAAACCAGAGCATACCAAGGATCCTGGCTAGACACTTCAGCTTCTAACCCAATGGTGTATCAACTTAGTTGCTGCTGCTACCCATGGTAGGTAAAGCATGGATCCTCTTTTGCACTGTATACATACATCCTACCTTGGATGGCACAGAAACTGCAGCTTACAGACATTTGATTTTGTGTCTGGGGATCAGTGGAAAATAAGACTCCCCTGGGATGTCTCTGCCCTCTCTCTAAGCAGGTTTAATTTATGAGAGATGTTGCTCATAAACCCATTCTTAAACATTTTCAGTTATGAAGATGGCACAACCCTCTCAAAGAATCAGTTTTGCCATCTTTAGAGTCAGAAAACATTTTCCTAAGGCCAAATTTGAATTTGCCAGAGCAAATTTGTTCTATCTACCAGAGAGAACAAATATTTCCTGTAAAAGGCTGCTGTAAATAAAATCAAAGGCTGTTCTCATGGCCCATCAGTCTTCTTTATTCTAGAGAAAGAAATACAATACACCTCTTCCAATTTTTCATATATGTCATGTTGTTGTGACCTGGTTATTCTCCCTTGGACTCTACTTTGTGTCTTTCTAGGAGTTTGGTGCCCCCAAACCTGACATAATACACCAGTTCAGGTCTTAAACAGTGCTCAGATGGCTGTTCAAGACAATGTCATACAACACGATGTCAGTCAGAATACCTGTGACCTATGACTTTCCCCACTTTACGTGTGGCCAGTTACTGTGTTTTAAAAGGAAATGATTTGATGTGATTGATTACTGACAAATTCCTATTCATCAAGTGGATGAATTTTCACAGATTCATATTGGCTGCTACTTATTTCCTTCTTGTCTTTCAGGGCATAAAAATTCACTGTGAATTATGGAAAAAATCTTTGGATAAATATACATGTGGCTAGCCAGAATTCCTTTGTTCTTTCTCTCCCTTTCTGAAATTGGTATTACTTTTGGCTTTTTACAGTTTTCCTTATTGATCTTCCCTGTGTCCTCCAAACAATTGATAGCAAATCTGAGGTGGCAGTGTGAACTACATTCTGGGATAATTAAGAAGTGTGTCAAAAAAATTAAAAACATTTGCACTGCCCTTATTTTATTCTAGGCAGAGGTTTTACCCTTTTTAGCTGGTGTTAATTACACTAGCCAGCTGCTACAGTTGATGCATTTAGTGGAGTCTGATCCAACAACAGGTACAAAATATTTCAGCTTCACAGCACCATATATCCTTTTCTCTTGAGCTTACTTCTCAGTTGTCTACCTTCAGAAGAGTTTATCTTTCTGAGGACTATTGTTTTACTGTTTTACTTTCCTCTGTTCCTATGCATTGTGAATTCTGTCTATCACTATCACTCAAGTCATGTTCTGCCATGGAATAGTGTCGTATTTTATGTACATTTCTCAGACCTCAGTTTCTTACCATTCACACAGATGAAAGTATTGAACATTAGCTCAGGTCCTTTTAATGTCCATGAAAATCAAAATAAAACACTACTCGACTGAGTGTAATAGGAACTTTTAAGCACTCCAAATTAACCACTTGACAATGAAGTCCCTTTTTCTCCCTCAGACCTTTCAGGATTTTAGAGTCCAGGCACAATCACAATGTGCACCCCTGATCTCAGTGCACAGCATTTATGAAGCAAAGATGCAAATGTGCGCAGAATAATGGAAGTAATGGGAAGAGGCCCCCAGTCAGCAAATTGAGAAAGATGAGTTGTGATTTACCTAGTCCCGGCTGAGAGGTCTAGTTCAGTCCTGGGACTGAAAAGATGTCTGACAAGAATAATTTCTCTGATGAAGGCAAAACCTAAAAGAAGTCTGGCTCTGAATTCAAAGCCAAAACAGAAGGACTTTTCAGCTAAGCTGAATCTGGATTAAAGAACTTCACTGAGTTTTAAACATGATGCCTACATTTTCATTATTCAGTACAACAGTGCTAGGGAAGGTGAATTCCCTGCTGTCTTTGAGCAAAACACAGATGTCATCAGATCTGAGAGGATACCTGAGACCTGTTCAGCAAGCCCATAAGATCCTGAAGTTTATGTTTTGCCAAGGGAAAGCCAGTGTGAAGTGAATATCTGGGGAAGTCTTTTGAAAATTGGAAAATAGCCTCTAGGAAAAAAAGTCTCAATTCTTTTGGAAGAATTATTAACCTTCATTTCTTCCCTTTCAAGTAGCATCAACCAGAATTTGCTGATCAATGCGTTCCACACCTTTACCAACAGTTCAGTAGTTAAAGCACATAGAGTACAGGCCCTTAGAAGATTCTGCTACTTAATTATAAATAATATCCTTCACTTGATCTTCAAGATTTATCACTTTATAGTAGACCCTACCTGTGAGATTGCCTATGTCTGTTTATCACCATGCATATGCTTTGAGCTCCATTTTAGAAATCAGAGCACATGATACCCTTCCTTGCTTTTAACCTGCTTCTCCTTCCTGAACCTGCTTCTCCTTCCTGTATCCTTTCTATTAATATTCCTGCTATATGAATTCTCTCACCAAGTCTCTGTTATGCCTATTCAGCTGTAATCATGTTCAATTATTAATATTTTCAGGTTTTCTTGTTTATTCTTCATATTTTTCCATTAGTGTGATTGTTAGATACTCATGATCGACCTGCTGGTTTTATTTCTTCTCCTTGTGACTTTATTATGAATGAACATGTCTCTATTACTTGTAGTTTTTTGAGCCTCATGCAAATTGGTAGTGTTTATTTTAGTATATGGGGTTTTGCCAGCTCTCCCCTTAACTCTTTAAAGCCATTCTTTTCAGGTTAGCAAATGACTGTTCAAAGATGTTTTTCTTCTTTTACTGTGAGCTCAATATTTGCCCAGCAACTTCTAGAATATCACTGATAGTCAAGGTAAACTAATATCCTTCCAGTGCCATAGGCATAGCTACACATCCATCTTCAGGCTGTGTCTTGACTGTCAAATAGGAGGTTTCACAAGAGTCCCACCTGATTTTCTGATCTCCATATCTCCACCACTACTCTCCAGATCTTTTGATCTACCCAGCATCGCTTCCAGCAATATCTCTTTGACAGGACAGGAGGATTCAATAGAGATCAATGAGGCAGATGAGCTGCAGAAATAGTGACACTTTGACCCAGATTTCTGGGAAGCAGTATGTCTTTAGGACAGTCAGGAGATATTAATGCCACCCTGAAGGTGATGGGACTTACTTGCCACCAACTTTTTTCCCCTTTTGGGAAGGTGGCTGTCTGTCCGTGAATCTCACAGTTCTTGATGAGGTTTTCCCCTCATTATCACCGAGGCACTCAATCTTATTGTGGTCAGAACAGGTCTATTCTCAATGCTAGCAGGTGGCTGGCATGGGGTCAGACACTTTACCTACAAAATGGAATAGATTAGACATTCCCTCCTTCATTACTGAACATTACCTAATATAGTTTGCATTATCTATTTGTCAATTTTCTTCAGTGGTGATTGTATGTATCCTCTGTTATGATAACAGATGCATCTCTGCCTGACCACTTGCACCTCTCTTCCCTGCTTCGTAAGAGATTTTACTAGCAACCACAATCCAAACCAGATGTCCTTTCCTACCCAGCCTTCTTTGGAAGAGAATGTAGGTCACACTCCCTACAAATCTAATGCAGGACTGGAGCCAAGGCATACAGGATCAGGTCCCCATCTGGGCACAGCATTCAGTTTCCTAATTGCTTGCACAAACCAGGATGTTATATGTATAAAGAATTACATTATTTGCTGCACTTCACCAAGCATAGTAGAAAACCTGTAGTTTCAGGGTGGAAGGGAAAAGGGGGAGGAAGAGCAAGACAGAGGCAGCTTTAAACCGTATATGTGCCTCTGGAGGACGCTTCAAGAGCCCAAGTAACTAAGTTATGGTGCACCCTGAGGTGTTAATGGGCTGCCCCAAAGCCAACAGCAACTGAAAATCCACGTAATTAGGTAATGGAAACATTCCCTCCAGTCTCGACATAACCCCATGCCAGTCAAAAGCTTTTTCCTCAGTTACTGAGCAGAAGGAATGTTACACTGCCTAGATCTATTAAACTGTTCCTTAGACCTCTGTAGCTGGAGTACAGGAACCACAGCCCAGGTAACAATATGTTGCTTTTTCCCACAGAAGGCTGACACTCTTTGTCAAAGATGGAATAGCCTTTTTTATCATTTGACCAGAATATGGCTATCACCTGGACAAAACGCTAGCTGGCTGGATATGTACCTACCACCTAAGTAGCATTCTTGACATGTGGCAGACATGCTTTCAGTCACCTAACAGGAGGCAGTTTTCTCGACATATGAAAGCTGGAGGTGACTATTCAGCTGCCAGAGATGGGGCAGAAAACTAATGGGGGAAGAGCAGGTCCTCAAACGCTTTCTCTTTGAAGTTTTATTACAGCAGAACTTCCTTCTGAATATTCGACTGGATGCAGCAGGAGTGCTGCATTTCAGTGGGCCTCTGTCAAACTCCCTCTGATGAACATTAACATGTAGGCTTGGGAGAAACCTCTATACTCCAGAACATACTAGGATCTGCTAAATAACCTGAGACTCATCTCTGATGTGTTGTACATACTGGGGAGGAAGCCTTTTGTTACTGGTTTACAGCTATTATTTGCTTTGAGTTTTGTTTTTAAAGAAAGGAAAATAAAATTAATTTAACAAGTAGGTTTCAGATTTTTACAAGATAAATTGATTGATTCTGTGCAGCGTTTCTCATGTTTTTACATTATAACACCCATTTAAATTACTCTGTTAGTCCACAGCGGTGGAAAACCTGCTGAATACATATGGAACCCTTAACTTGCCTTTGCAACTATTTGAAGCATTTAGGAATCCATCAACCAGGAAAGAGAGCAGCATATTGCAAGTAACATATGGGCATTAAACGTGAACTTGTCAAAGGAAGACAGAATAAACCATTTTTTACATTCCTCATGACTTGTATTTTCTTCTTTCAGAATATGAATTGTTTCTAACCATGTTTTGTTTTTAAATACTCATTACAAGCTAAGGAAATATCCAGGTAAGTAAAAAATCTTAGCAGGTTTATGGTCTTCTCCAATGATTACCTAATACATTTGTCTCGTCTGCCTTCCTTGTTGTGTGAAAATACACTGAGGAAATGTGTAAATGCAGTGAATTGTTCCCAACTCTTTTATTCACCTTTCAGCATGCTAGTTCCTTCCCTTGGCATTGATATCATTATGCATTTGTCAAAGATAGACTGTCACTTTAGAGCTTCTATTATGTGCAAGATTTGGCAGCACATTTTACCTTTGGGATTTGCTTATATCCTTTGCATGTTATTGTACTGCTCTGGCATTCAGTAAATTCAGTACACCCATTTCTTTGATGTTCATTCCAGCCCCTAAATGTGGAAACAATGACTGAAATTTTGGATCAAAGCATCCCATAGATGGCAGGCAACATAATTTTGTGATAATTTACATGAACAGAAAGAAATCCCATAGCTAGAATCTAGGCCTGTAACTGTTCTACAATTTGTGTACTCTACCATTCAAGAAAAAGAAAAAGAAGGGGATTAAAGAACAGAGGTCCAGTTGAATTCATACCAATGTGCAATTTCTCAATATAAATGAAAGAAAACTCTTTTTTACAATATCAAGTGCACATTCTCATAGAATCGTAAGAATTCAGAGGTTAAGGACTGAATTGAACATGGACTGACAATGTCTGCTTCATAAGTGTTCTACAATTGAGGAAAAAAACAACCTTCCCATTTTGTATTTTTTCCTAAAATACAGTAGTCAGTACAACTACAGTAGCCAATCAAGTTAAATGCAAAATTTCAAAATGGTGCACCCTGAACCATTAAACTTGATTTAAAACAAGTAAAAAGATTTAAAAGAGCAAATTATTTTCAGAAATAGGAATCCTATTTGTATTTGTAATGACAATGAAAATGGTTTGGTCTAGTTGGTTTTAAATTAGGCCCCACAGACAATGAGTCAATCTAAATTCACCATCCTCACTGTTCATATGGGCAGATAAAGGTGTATAGAGGAGCTAAAGTATTTGGGTTTTCTGGTATTTCATTTTACATAAAAATAAAATAAATTAAATTAAATAAACCAAAATCTATTATAAAATTTGTGATCTTTTTTTTTTTTTTAGCTAGGGAACATGCAAGTGCTAGGACAGCTACTATGGGGTACGACAATATTAAAGTCATTTTTTAGTATACAGGATTTGACATCTCCTGTCTTGCTATGTGAATGTAGCATTGGTACAGTTTGCTTGGCTGGTAATTCCATACCCACAGGTATGTGTAACTGCACCAAACCTCATTTTCAAACTGTGGGCTTTAAGAGGCAAGTTTTTTCCTGCCAGCTATATGCAACAGTGCCATCCAGTGGCATTTTAGCCTACTCACACTTGTATAATCCCTAGGAATCCTAGAAAATTACTATTTAAAATAAAATAAATAAACACATTTTCTTCCTGAAAGGTAGCAAGCTGCGTTCAGATTAAATGTTAACTACAGAGCACCAGAGCAATACATCTTGAGTTGCTATAAAATCCTCTCACCGTATCCATGGGCAGAGTTTAACTGTACAAACCAGAGTGTGCTTTTCTGTTTGGTGGGGGGCTGTGCAGGGGTGGGGGCAGTTCCCTGGGTGGACCAGATCACAGAGCTCCAGTTTTAGAGGCTTTTTGAGTATGCAGAACTGTACAGGGCTGGTACTAGATCATGCCTTACCTGAAGTGTGAATTCACCGCTGAAGCAAGACTCTGCGGCAAATCTTGGCATCAACTGCCATTTAGAGCTGCTGGTTTAGGATCCTAAAATCCCACTGCTCCTTGTCCTGTATGGCACTGAATTTCTTTCAAGTGATAGCAACACCTCTACTTGGTACTAAGGTAATGATCTTGATTGCTGCATTTAAATCTTGCCTGTCTAATATTTACATGCAAACACCCCCCAGACCACGATGCATGTATGCATTGTATATAGAACCATACAGAATAAAGTATTGCCATAGTAATTCATTCACAAAGAGGATTAAATATCCCCTATTGCTTTAAAAAAGATATAAGAAGATGCACAATGGAATTTGTGCATTTGATAATTCTCAGCCTTGCACAATTTCCTTGTTTTGACACAACCTGTCAAAGATCTTTAACTATTTAAGTCCCATGTGATAATTGCTGGCACATGTGCTTATTATTTTAATTGCTTTAAGGATGGATAGACTAGAACAGAAAGTTTAAATTACTTGCCCAGGGTCATGTCACAAAGCACTGATACAGCCCGGGACAGATCATTCAGGACTGGTGTTTAGTCTCTAACCCGAGCTACCAGCCCATGATAGATAAAGCGAGCGTGGTTGTCTTTTTTATTCAAAGCAAGAAAAAGAATCTGTTATTTTAAACATAAGAAAAATCATGGGGTGTGTTTCAGGAAAACCCCCCAAAACGGTTAAAGTTTCAAGGCTGAGGGAGCATGTGCTCAGAGGAACAATCACATTAAACCCTTGCCTTAAAAGTCTATCAAGGAAACATAACCAATTCCTATCTTCAGAGACCAGATGCTCCGCAGAGCTTGAGCCAGTGATCAGCACAGAAAACTTGCTCGTTCAGGCCCCAGCCCAGCAAATCATGTTGCAGGAGTTCTGCTTTAGGCCGGCGAGCAACACTTTGGAAGTACACAGGCATGGTTCCTTGCTTAAAGTTATAACTGAAAAGGAGCCTAATGATAAATGAACATGAATATTTTAGTGCCTTCTCTAGAGAGAACAGGGTATTTCAGAGACCAGAAGCCAGTAACGTGCGCTTTGGCATTCAAGGCCTCCACACCTCACACCCAGGCTCTGCTCTCCCTCCAGCGCAGGGGAAGGGCTGTCTCGGCACCCAAGGAAGAACCTTTTGGTACCCTCCACTTTCCTCACCTCAACCTCTGCTCTCTGTTCTCCTTCCTTGAGCTCAGGTGCTCGTGTGCGCCCCCCAGAGCAGGCCATGGCTGAAGGGGCCTGTCCCAGAGCCCGCTGCCCCAGGCAGTGCCGGTGCTGCCCTCGCCTCTGGCAGGGCTGAGCCGTGCCTCGTACCGGTGCCACCAGGGACCTGCCACCGTGAGGAACCAGGTACCACACCAGGGATCGAGTCTGCCCTCCTCATGACATCCCAAAGCCCAGACTTGTTTTGGTGACTTACGGTGGGCTTTTCAGCATGGTAAAAAAGAAATCCATGGTAGTCTGTGGATGTTTGCTTATAACCTTCAGACAACCGTGTTCTTTATTCTATTGCCTAATCTAACATTGCATTAAATTTCCTAAGGATACTTTATACTTACGGGCAATGGTTTGATGGGATCATGCACAATAAACCTGTCTGACCAAATCCAGATTTTAGAACACAGCAGGAAAATTTGTTTTACATGGTCAATTGGTCATTTTTTTTGTATCTCAGAACACATCAGAGTGTCCACAGGAAAAACATAAATTCTGTAAAATGGTAGCAGGGTTTCTGATTTACAGACAGTTGCTGGTTTGAGTTTTCACAAAAATATTTAGCTATAGGACAGTGTATTAGGCGTATTCTTAAAGGTAAATAACTGCAGCCAATAAAAGTTCAGCCTATAAAGGGTCCCATCTTCTAGGAGTTTTCTGCACCGAGAATTACTACCAGCATAATCATGGCTCCCTGCACACTAATATTTCCTCTGATACAGTATGATCAATGTTGTGGAAAAACATTTATTATATTTCTTCTAGCTACTTAAAGGCATTACTGAATTATGAGCATCGCAAAACGAATCCACTGTGCATTTTTTCTTTATGTGACGTTTTTACAATCTTCATTTTCTGCTTTGCAGCCACTGAGCTATAGTGATCACACTGTGCACCCTCTTACAACTGACACAGGGGCCAGGAACTCCCTTCTGCTTTATTACATTTGAAATGCACTTCATATGACAACATTCATTCTCATTCTGCATTGGACCCTTATTTAAAGGGAGAAGACATTTTTTACTGGACCTGTACTTAAAGGGAGAAGTTATGAAAGAAATTAAAATGAGGGAAGAGGGTTTAAACAGCTGTTTCAAATATGCCTAGTTAACAAAGGTGACAAAGTTTTGACTCAAAAAGGTGAAAAATGGACAAGGAGGTATCTGCACTAAGCTGTTCTTAGAATGCCAATAATTGTAAAGCTGCCAGTTTATTTTCTTTTGTATTACATGGGTTTGAGACATGGTGCATTACACTGGAACAAGGAATAAATGAGTAAGGAAGAAATAAATGAAAGCTGAGTCAGGAGTAAGATTCAGCTACACAGGATACAAGCTTGCAGAGGGCAGTCCACCTAATGGCTCCTGTTCACAGCAGCTGTAGACTCATTAAAACCTTGTGGTAGGAAGTCAGTTAAAGTAAGATGGAAACAGTGGCAGGTTCATTGAAATAATATTTTCCTTTAGTAGAAGAAAACAAAATGTTACTTTTCAGAAAATAATTCTAATAAGTCATATGTACTCGTATTCTTTTCTATAGGGATGACATAATTATTCACTTACTGCCTTTGTATTCAGTGAAAATTTTTATCCAAATCAAAGTATTAACAGAAAGTGTGAAGCAAAAGAGAAATGTACAATAAGTTTGAACACTTGAATCTGTGATTTATGGCCTACAGCTACAGCCAACTTTATTACAAAAATGACTTCACCTATTATATAACCTTACCCAGGGCTCTCTGGAGATGGTAGGGAGCTGAGCAGCATTAGAATATCAGAGGTGTTCACAAACAATTCCAGTCTCATTCTCACTTCCCTTTCCCCTCTCACCCTTAATGCATACATATCATCTGTTGCCTCCTTTCCTGCTCCTTGATCATGGTACTTCTCTCTGTCTTCCTGTGGGAACTGGCCACAGCCTCTCATTTGTCACGAGCTCTGACTGAAAGGTTGCTCTCATATTTTTTTCTCCTCTTGCCTGAAACAGCACAATTCTGAGAATGACCCCTTTGGTATTTGCTAATTATGGTTGGTCTGCACACTGCAGCTGATGATGTTGAACATTTAACCACCATGTATGAAGCACTGCACAACACACCAACTAGCCTTTCATTTTGTGAAACTATTACATCAATTTCCAGCAACTGTTTTATTAAATATAGATCTATGCATGTTTTATGGAGGTTGCATGTCCATTTACATTATTCCAGAACTCTGTCTTTAAAGTCTAGTGATAATCCTGTTTAAGACAAATTAACAATCTCTAAATGCGTTAGAAACAGAATTCCATTTCACTAATGAAACCAAAATACTGGAGCCCACAGTAGATGGTTATCAAGGGCAGTCACACCACTAGTTATGGACAATCATACAGGAATCCTAAAGTCATCAAGAGAGATGACATTTCTTCAGGTGCACAGAGATGCTGCAAGCATTATTCTAAAGATCTCCTTTGTCAGTCATGACAAAGCTTCCTCTAAGTGACAGAGTGCCCTGCTGGCATCCTGGGGCTCTGTAAATTATAAAGGGAGCTGTGTTTTTAGTATGAGGTGATCAACATCACAGTTACAGGACATGACCTCTTCAGGTAGTGGATGTTGTTTCTCTCCAAAAATAACTATTATTTTGGAGGCGTACAAGAGATACAAGACTGGCTGTCAGCCAGATTTCAAAGCATAAATAAGCCATGATCTCATTTATGTACAGTCTTTACAGGCGACAGTAATATGTATGAGTGGCTGCTATATTTAGGAATGACAAGATGGGCATTATTAATAGCTTAATTGACATTAATGCAATTACCCCTGTCCTTATTACAGTTAGTAGAATTACACTGAAAGCACTGGCTGAGGCCTTATTTTCCCTAGAGCTACCCAAGGATACAACATTTTCCACCATGCCAAATCTAGTCTTTGACATTAGATACTTAGCTACAGAATCATCCCTGTAAATCATTATAAATGCATTATAATAAAGATGTTATGAGCTATTGGATATTAACCCCCAGCCCCTGAAGAGACATAAATACACTGGTTGCAAGATTTCTGCTTTTGTTTTGCAATGGGAAAAGGGTTTTGCTTACAACTGAAGAATTGTAAAATGTCATGCTGATAATTATAAAACAGGCTTCACCCTCTCTGGTCAGATTAAAGGTAAACACAACCTCAACATAAAAAAGAATATATCCATAAAACATGAAGAACCAAATTTTTTGTCCATCACAAACAAGCTGCTCATTTACAGATGCGCATTTTTGTGTATACTGTTTGGAAACACAGCTATTGCATTTGCATATGCAAATGTATCCATTTAAACATCTGATTGCTGTGCCTCATCTCCAGAAAACTTGCTTCCTTTTCTTTCTGTTTGTTTCTTAGTCTTGCTCTCCCTTCAATACAGAAATGCAAGATTTTTCTATGACTCTCTGATAAAGGAGTACATCACCTACATGTTCTAAGCCCAGGAAGTCAAAACAAACACAAATTTCAGGCTCTGGACTGCCTAATATTAATTTTTCATCAACTTTACAGGAGTAATGAATTAATTCAGTTTCCAGCATGCATAGAAATAGAGAAATAGAAACTTCATGACCATACGTTAATTATGCTGAAGTAATATGCAGGAGTATTTAGGAACACCGTGTTAGGTACTGGACAACGACATAAGAAAGCAATGTTGCATTGTTTCCTTCCCAAAGAAACTGCATTGCAGTACAAGCAAGGTAGACACAAAGCACTAATGAGTACATGTTGGTCATTACAAAACCCAAGAAAATACTTGTCACAGCACAGCATATAAAAACCCAAACTGGGATTGTAAAATTTATTTTCAAACTAAACATGTTTTTCCATCAAAACATGTTAAAGTGAAAGCCCATAGATTTTTATGGCTTTTCTATTTTTTTTTTCTCTAATTAAACCTAGTTGATTTGGGATTTTGTTTGATTAAGTCTAAAATCCACTGTAATAAATACTGTAATATGTAATTATCATTATATCCACACATGAGTTTTTATGTCTGTATTAGCGTGTGTACACGTTGGTATGAACATGCGTAGAGGAAGGCTTTGTTGTTTTCTCTTTTCTTATTACCTCCTGACAGTAACCTGTAGGCACATAGATTATAAACTTTTAAAAGTCATATATCATTGTGGTGCATTCCATTTTTAGCGAGTCTTTCTTGGAGGTGACTGGGAATAAATTCAGCTTGAACTAGTGCCTGAAAGAGATCTGTCTCCAGTATAACTGACTGCTCAGCTATGCTAGTTTTTCAGCTTTCAGAACAGGGTTCATGTGCCTTATCTGCCCTGGCTATGCTCCTGATCGCAGCTCAAACTCCCAGAGAGAACAACTCCCATAATAAAGAGTGAATTAAAAATGAAGCTTTAGCACCAACCAGGCACTTCTTATCTTGTAAAGTCTTAAGTCAGGTACTTCATTATACTTCAGCTCTTCTAAAACAAATACAGATCTGACATCCAGTGAAAATATTTCCTGAGAAGGTTTTATCTGTTCTGAAGTGAAACTCAAGACAAGGCTATAGGATATAATTCAGTGTTTTAATCTAACTCTGAGTTTGCAGTATGCATGGTGTATTTTTGATTATAACGTTTAAGTGTTTGCAAAGTCAGTGTATTTTTTTACATGAAACATTTATTTTTGACTATCGAATGGTTAATCACTGAGGCTTATCAGCTATAGGGGCAAAATAATCAGGACAATGGTGGATGTCTTGCCTTTTGATCTCTCTAAAGCAAGGCTGGAGGCCTATGGAGAAGATCCCATGGCCCAGTAACAGGTGTGAGATGATGTTAGGAGAGCCAAAATTTTACAGTCTGTAGAAATAAACAGATGAGAATTGACCTCTTCAGCCTCCAAGGCTAGCACCATCTAGATATATAACATGCACAAAAGGTTTTAACAAGGAAAAGAAAGTCTGTGTTATTTTCTTCATTATTTCAGATCATGAAGCAAAGAAAAAAAGACAAAAGTAGTGTTACTTAGGTACTATCCTAATTAGCTGAGATCCAACAACATTATTAATTCCCATCCTCCTTGCAGAGGAGAGAACAGGAGCTTCTGCAGCACCAGGGGGACTGCACTAACAGGTATGGGGCAGTGTGAACTCCCCTTCACTGACTAGTTTGTAAAATGGATGTCAGAGAATTTTAAATTCTGGCTCAACTCCTTGAAGTCAAGTCTGCCTTTGGAAGATACCCCTAGTATTAAAAAGGTGTAACATAGCTCAGGAGACACGGACACAGTTCCTGGCTCTGCTTCAGATTTTCTGTGCAATGGATAGTGTATAGAACTACTTCTATAAGTAATTTGCCTTAAGAGAACAGGATTCTTCAGTCTTTGCCCAGATGACCTGTTGGCTCTGCTTCACAGTCTCTTTTGGAGTAAGCTGCAGCAGCTAAAGAAATTACTACTCTGTAGAAATTATTGAAACTACAAACCACCCACTCCCTGAAGAATGTGTGGAGCCCATAACAGAGGCACAGAAGGGTGGTGTGCAAACTTCACAGCTGCTGCAATTCATTGCCTTACATATTACCTTTTTTTTTTTTTTTTTTTAAAGTTAATTGAAGTGAATATACCAGGCTGTGAACAATGGCAAATGAAGTCTTTGATTCACAACCCTACTTGGACTTGGCTGCAGCAGTCGAAGAAGTTACTCCCCCTCTTTGGCAGTTACTCAGTCCCTGCAGCTAAAGCAGTGAAAGATGACCAGCCTATAATCTAACTCTGGTTTTCAGGCTATAATCTGATACTGATTTTCAGCCAGTCATGGAGCTGTCATTGCCAAATACCTGTGCAGTGAGTGACCAAATGTTCCAGATAAAAGTGAAAGCTGACAAAGGTAAAAAGAGAAAGAGAAACCGCAGAACAGATATATTTTAAGATTAACTTGATGGCATCTTTTCCAGAACAGAGAAAGGAGGGAAATAACAGCCTTAAAACTTGCCACATCACCTGGGTATCAGGCACCAACAGCCAAAGACAAGCAAGTCCCAGAAATGACATCTGATAGATTTCTGACAACAGCTGTATGGCTACAGTAAAGCAAGTCACAAGTCAAAGTCAACACTGAAGGGGTTATTGGCCACTATCTGGAGATTTAGTGAAAATTTTGTCTAAGAAAGTCAAACTTTGCTGTTGTGGAAACAGGGTCAGCTTTGAAAACAAGCTGGGAAGAGGCAGAAGAAATTTCTTTTCTGTTATGCTACTGTCATGAAAATCATGAGCATCCTGTCCCAGCTCCTAGGATACAAGACAATTCCTGAACATCACCTTAGGAAACACATTCATGCTTCTGAGGAATGTTCAAGCTCCCTTCATCCACTTGTCTATCTATGCTGTGAATTTCTTGATTTCAGGCTGTGTCTTACTACTACTTTTGTTAAGAGTCTCGGTCCTGACTGAGGCTTCTCAGACTTAACATAAGAATACTAGCCTAATGTCCTGCTTTGCATACTAACGAATAAAGCTTACTGTGAGTTTTTAATAGGATTTAAAACTTTTACATATGGGAAGTATCACCACCATGCACTGAATCAAAATTATCACTTTTTAAAGCAAGTTAAATGAGAAGTAGTGCAGAGGGGAGGGGGCTACTTCTAATCACTATATTCTGTCAATTACATCAACTCCCGTTTTATCACTGTTCCCTGTTTTGTTTCCTTTGCACGTTAAGGCATTGCTCATACCCAGCCCTTTATGAAATTACACCCTGATGCTGTATCACGCTTTTCTTGCAAACAAAGTGGCTTTCATACAAGTTCCCTTTCAACTTCAAAAGTAAAACATTTTTGTAGTTATTAATGGTCCATTCTTGTGACTATCCATGGGTGAAGGGCATTTGCCTCACTCACATCTTTAATAGTAAATAATTAATGAGGTGTTGGAAATTAACAACAATTAACAATGCCTGGGAACAACAGCAGAAGGTGTTTGATCTTCTTTAGATGAAGTTGAGAGAGTTTGTTTCTCAGGCAAGGGTTTGTGCTTGCAAGAAAGGAGAGATGGAGGGGGATTTCTAATGCAATCCTCCTTCTGCATCACCTTCTTGAAAGTCATGGAAGTGGCTTTGTTGAAAAGAGAACAGGAAGGCCTGTGTCTCTGTTTTACAGGTACATTGATTCTAATTTACACAGGGACTTTGACCTTAAGTGCAGGAAGACAAATCAGGAAAACAAATCAGAACTTTCTAGGTGGGATTATAATGCAAAACTGTGTTGCTCTGAAAGCCCAGACTTTCTCCAGTAACTAAGTAATATCTGTAGTAAACACGGCATTCTGGTCTTTTATATGCAATTATTCCCAGTGATATCATGATTGCAGACTGTTTGCATGTGTTCAGAAAGGATAGATATGTTCATGGAAGATGTTGAGGCACAGCTCAGGCAATACAGTAAGAATATTCTGGGAATATTCTGCATGCTTGATTTGTTCCTTTTGGTCTTTCCCAGGCATAGACAAGATACTGGGCAAAAAAGATCCTTGATCTAATGTAGTGCAGACAGTCCTTTTCCTCTTACGTTATATACAAATAAATCACACTAATAAACACGCAAAACAGTCATAGAAATGTGCAAGATAGTCATAAGCACACATAGAATCCATGTGCCACAGAAATGAAGAGTCGATGAAGAAATTCACTTATGCTTTTCCCTAGCTGCCCCTGCTCTACTCAGTGCAGCATACAGGAGCAAAGGAACTTTAAGAGAAGCAGCCAAGTCCCCACTCCAACTCCTCATCATGATCTTGCATAAAGATCTACTAAAATTGACCTGAAGAACGTAACTGTGTCCGTTTACTCTCTCTGAATTTGAACAAGCAGCCATAGAAACAGCTAGGGTTGACTTTTTCCCTTATTGAAGAGAAAAGGAAGTATAGAAATTTGTCAGGAACCTGCCCAAAACACACAAGGTTTCTTCAGCCTTCTAGATTGAAATTCTTTAGCTTTAGCATGTGGTATGTAGTTTAAAGCATAGCCCAATGCCCAAGAAAGATCTACAGCATATAGTCAGAAAACAGATAGAGGAAAAATTAGTTCTCCTGAATAAATGTAAGAAAGGCAATAACATTCTAATCTCTTGAGTTAAACATGAAATTGGGAGTGTCTCATTTCTAAGAAAGAAATTATACAATAGAACTGGATGATAATGTTACATCACACACCTCCTCTCTCCTATCCTCAGATGAACAGAAAATACTTGGATAAATAATGTTCTAGATGTAAAATATCCATTTTCTCCTAGTACGAGTTCAGTCAATGATCCCAATGTCCAAAAGACTTATTTGTGTATTGTCCCTGGATTTTCCCATCCTTGGAACATGGTGTTACAACTGGCATTTCTATACACAAGGGGGAGTTTTAGAAAGCATAAGGAGAAATAATATCTCTTTTTGCAAATGTTTAAGATTAGAGGGTTGGGAGACTGACCCGGAAGACTTTTTTTGTTCTCCTCTTCTATATGATGCAAAGACTAGAGTTGATAACCCACAAAAAGAAATTTCATAGAATGCCCACCGTTTCTTGCCTTTGGATCACACTGTGGAGGTGTCCTGGTTTCAGCTGGGATAGAGCTAATTTGTCTTCTTAATAGCTAGAATAATGTTGTGTTTTGGATTCGGTATTGGATTTGGTATGAGAAGAATACTGATAATATACTGTTGCTACAAAATCAAGGACTTTTCAACTTCCCATGTCCTGCTAGTACTGAGGTGAACAAGAAGCTGGGGGGGAGCACAGCCAGAGCAACGAACCCAAATTGGCTGATGGAATATTGCTCAATATATAGATGAGGGTTGACTGGGAAGCTTTCTCTCTCTTTCGGATTTGCAGTTTGGGGATTTTCTCTCCTCTGGTATTGCTTGCTGGGAATGGGCTGGGCATCAGTCGATGGGTGGTGAGCAATCGCGTTGTGCATCACTCATTTGTATAGTCTATTATTATTGTCATTATTATTTTAATTTTATTTTACTTCAATTACTGAATTGTTTTTATCTCAACCTACAAGTCTCCTTACCTTTACCCCTCCAATTCTCTCACCCATCCACTGGGTGAGCAAGCAACTGGTTGCATGGTGTTTGGCTGCCAGCCGGGTTTAAACCATAACAGGAGGTTATTTCTTGTACCTCTGTGTGTATTTAATGATCAGCAAAAGATAATGTGTGTACATATCACTTCTAAGTATTATTCCCACAACTTTGTATTTCATTCAGGCACTACCAGGTAATACAATTTATTACTCAGATTTGTGATGGGAAAAAATTAAAGAACTGTAACAATGCAAATACTGCAGCATGATTAAAAAATTATACATAGAATGCATATCCTGAAATACATCAAATGATTTTTTTTTAAATGTGTTTGACTCAAGAAAAGAGTAGCACAAATCCAAGCAAAGTACAGTGGATATTACTCCATCCTTTTTCTCCAGAGTAATATAACAGGAAAAACACAAAAGCAAGAGCAGTGTAATAGAATATAAAATTCAGAAAACAGGTCTGCAGCCGTAGAGTCCCAGGAGCCTTGTCTGTAATGAATAAGATGGGGAAAGATTGGAGAATGTTTACAGAGATAAAGCAGATGCAAGAAACTTCAGAGGCTTCCATGTAAGGTTAAGCCTCCACTTTTCAGGTCAACTGCTGTGGACAAATCTGTCATTCAGTGCATTGTGACTAAGTGATGGGAGTTCTATTTCATTTATATCTACAAGCAAGGGTCAAACACCGTACGCCCAAACTGATAGCAGGCAGTTTCATCTCAGTGAACCAGGTAAAGAAGGAATGCACTTCAACTGTTTTTAACATCCCATTGGCTTTATCTGTACTTCTAGGCATGACAGCATGCATGGAATTTATGGCTTAAAAGAATTTCCGTCTGTAAGTTTATCATCTTGTAAAAATCAGTGAGAAAACAAATTTACCAAACCCAGTTTACAACAGGGAACGCAGATTTTATTCTCACTTTTTACACCAGAAAACCCATTGGCATGTTGCTATTTAAAGGTTTAATTATTGGAGCTCTGCTGTGTTTCAGAACAGCCATACTGCTTCAGCTCAGCAGGTCTTAAGCAGATGCCTATGGAAGAATAAGAAGAGGGCAAACATACTTCCCTCTCATATTCTCCAGCCTCCTCCTGTTTTCAGCTTGGGGACATTCTGAAGCAGGGGTGGTTCTTACACGTTTACTAACCATCAATGAATGTTTCTCCCGTGGACCTCTCCACCACCTTTTTTAGCCTCTGTAAACTGTAAGTATCTACAAGATGCTCTGGCAACAGTTTCCAGATTTCCAAAGATCTAATATTCATGGCATAAGGGACCTCCCATCCTTTGGTTTCTATTACAGCATACTGTTAGTAATCTATTATACTACTAATCTTATCATAGTTTTCTTAGATGTTTCAGACAAAGCCTGAGTGTGCAGTCCTCCTTCAGGAAGCATTTTCACTGACTACAAGTACTGCAGGTTTGGGAGCTGAGCTGTTAAGCCTGACTATGTCACTAAAACAATGTCCTTCTCTGACAGCTTTTTTGTGCAGAAGACCAAGCATATGAATCTTTTAGTGTAAGCTATATTATTGGGCTGAACAGAATGGTCAGAAACAGCTGGTACTGTAGGTTTAGGTTTGTCATCAACTGATGAGCCTTTACTGAAAGCTGGGTGCATTACTAGGTTTTACACAGAGCACCAAAAAATATGTGATATATCCAGGTATACAGCAAAAAAAGACCATCTGTAAGGAGAGTACATTAATTTAGACATACAAATATGTGGCACTCTGGAAGTAATTGAAAATATTTTGAATATAGACCTTAATTTTATAGAATCTCTTCCACCTGTCCACGGGTATCCAGAGCATCTATTTCCAGAGCAACCACCCACAGCAACCTCTGCCAGAATCACTAAAGAGAATTATACTTCAGCCTACCATATAACCTTAAAACCTTAGTGATGGGCAGACCTTGGGCATAGATTCTTCAGGAAAGGTTCCAGCATTACTTGCACAGTGAGATCATATAGGTAGCAGGGTGTTCTCCAAGTTTCAAAATTACCTATAAATTACAAGGTAAGTTTAAAATTATTTGGACATTAAACTGGCAAAATAATAGAAAACAAAATACCTTCCCATCTTAGTCAACCTAGTTGTAGAGTGGAAAAATAAGGGAAATCAGCAAGTCACTGCAAAAATAAAATGATAGCACGGTACTAGGCATAGTCACAAATGACAAATTTATAAACCATTATTAATTACTTTGTAAAGTCACTAATAGGAGGATGAGTCAAATAGTAATAAAACAATAGGTCTAGGAGACTGCTTTTTAAGATGTTTAAAGTTAGTATACTAAGCCTGCATTAAGTGCCTGAGTGGTCTTGTTTTCAGATCCCCATTTTGGATACTAAAAACCCCACAGCTTCCATAAACTTTTATTTTAAGAAGAATCACATTCTCAGATATGTATATGGAAAGTGAAGAAGATTATGACTATACATTTTCTACCATCTTCAAGAGGTTCAGCAACCTTTTAACCCTCCAGCTGGATACTAATCAGGACTAGCTAAGGAAAAAGAACATTAACACAGCTTGGGCCTCCATCCTGTAGGCTGCATAACTTACTGCAGGTGTAAACATCTGGCAGGGAAAACAAAATTTAAACCAAGCAAAAAATTAAGCCTGCTAGGAAATAGATTAAAACATGACCAAAAAATCAAAAGCACTAAGGACACTACTTAAAACTGATAAATATGACATCAATCTACTCTTCTCTGTACACCAACTTGGGGCTGGAATTACAGCTTCTTTGGCTTCTATTAAAGTGTTGGGTTTTTTTCCCCAAACTAATCAACATGTATTTCTTTCAACCATTTTAATTAAATTTTACAAGGGAAATGCAGTCATCTGAATACTGAAAAAATCTTGCTCGGTTAACTCCAGATATTTTCTTACTTAGGAGGAGCGTATGCCATTAAATCCAGCAACATGTCAGTAAGTTCTCATGGATCTATTGGTTTAGTTTTTGCATGATGTCAGCAAAAATATACCACATTCCATTCACTGGAATATCTAGAGATTGTAGTAAAGAAAATAATGCAGTATTCTAAATTTGAGTTCATAAATTGTAATTTAGGGATTCTGAACATTTTCTTCAACTTGGTACCTAAATCTCCCTTTAAGCTTTCTACATTCAATCCCTGATCTGCGTTTCTGACTCCTTTATGCCCACTGCTCCCAGACTATGCACTCTGACCTTGTTTTCAGCATTCCACATGTTACTAAGTGTCCTTGGCCAAGAGTTCTTGATAGTACAGTACTATCAAGTTCACTGTACAAGTGTCTCATTTACAGGCATAAATCAGACAGATCCTTGTTAACTAGGCTGATAAATTTGTACCTAGGCTGTTTGTATGTATACAGCCTTCATTCATTCACCAATTTAGATGACTAGAGGACTCTCCATACCTGTACATTAAACACAGGTTTCACCATCCTATTTGAGCTCTACCAAAACCTTGACAAAGCTGCATGCCCTGAAATCACATCGTCCTTAGCTGCTTCACCATTAGCAGACTGGGCAGATTTACAAGGGAGAAAGAAAGGACTTTGAAGGGCTTTAGCTCACTCTTTGTGCACCATGTAGTGGCACGGTTGTCCTTTTCCCCATTTCAGTTGGAACTGCATTCCAATCAAGAGACAGCCTTTCCTTTCTAGGAAATTGAACAAGTAAAGGAAAAGTAAATGAACAAGTAACTTCAAAACATGTTAATTCACTTCCTTCATTAACTAGTTGACAAAATGTTATCCCAATTTTGTTTATCGCCTTATAGCCTACATAGGCTCCCCAGTTAAAAGTATTCTTACACAAGTTCCTCCAGGTAAAATGCACTACAGAAAGCAGGTAAATATAGTGTGATACGCTGGGTGCCATACTGGAAATGGTACAAAGCCCTCTGTTAGTGAACTGTTCTTCCATCTGATAGTATTGATGATGTCATTCACAATAAAAAAGAAATGAGAGGATTGTCAACAAAGACATAAAATGAAATGATAGTCCCCCAGTGTGAAGCAGAATCTAACTGCACCCATGCCCTGCTTGTCTCTCCCCCGCTGCAGCTGCTTGCTTACCTTCACTTGTGGATGGTTCAGATCGTCTTGTCTCCTTCAAGGCTTCTCTTATTCCTACCCACTCTGCATCACTCTTAATTCTGGACACTTATCTTAAGGATACTGAAACTATTGCACGCTCTTTGTGCAAAGAGAGTGTGTCTTCAAAGCTCAAATCTGATACATGGCACAAAAACTAGTTTGCATGAGCCAGACCTTGGGATAGAAGTACTATCTCACACTTAAGTCTTACACCTACTTGACAAGAGGGATAATGTAACACCAGGGCTTGAGTACTGAGGCACCCTTATTGCAACCTTCTTTCTCCTCCTCAAGCCCAGTGCTGCCACAGATCAGAACATTTAGTCAGGGATGCATAAGACAAAATCCCCAAATTTACACACCTGTGTAAACACGGAGAGTCAGCCAATGTTTCATGCGTAACTCCACATGAATGTCAGAAAAGGTCCATGAGTTCAGTCAGAGGGGTAGAACAGAACTCTTCTGCTTTTTCCCCACAGAGGTATATTATCTGATGAAAGTGTTACAGTAAATCAAATCTCATGTTTGGCATAATATTTAAACCACCAATGATATGTCTCTGGGTTTCCTATTACAAATGCTTTTCTTTTTACTATTAGTTGGAAGATTCTGAAGTAAAAAGAGGAGTGACAAGAACTTAATGGGGAAAAAGGGAGGGGGTTTTATATTTATGTAGCTTGCAAATCACAACACATTTATTCCCCAAAGACACATTGGTCAAAAAGAAAGGCAAACCATCACCTTGCATTGATTTAAGCCTTTTGGTATATCACCTTCCTGCAGTTCCACTTGATAGGAGAATTCTCAGTAATAGCTTGCTTTCTGAATGTAATCCTCTATTATAGATATTGCCTTAATCCTTCTAAGAGGAACCCATTTTACTATCATTTTTTATCATAATGGAACTGTACAGGTTTGTAAAATGTAGTTTCTACATAGTAATTTCAAATTCTACTAAGTAAGGATAAAACTGTCACTAGCTCTATGGGTCTGACACTTTTATCCACAAATTTAAGTTCAAAAAGCATGTAAATCCAAAGTCAAAATTGCTGTTGAAATTTTGTTGCTGGAAAGGTCAACTCAAAATGATCGAACCAAAAAATCAATAGTAATATGAACCAGATACAAAAATTAGATTGATGGCCAAATTTTGGACTAGATCTGGTCTCCAATTCATATTTATATCCTTATAGTTTATCCAAATTTATACTGGTGAAAAAAATAGGTCACATAGAGCTGTAATGTGGTAAGGCACTTAAACCCAGGTACATTTTTATAGTTCTCTGCTTCAGGAACTACCATATCCATTATTAAAGATTTGCGTAAATATTGGACTTAAGATATCCTAGCAGTGCATTCAGATGCACATGATGTTCTCATGCTAGGGCTGTTTTTACCACTATTACTGATTTCTTCCTGTGTTAAGCAAGGGATTGTAACAGCAAAAAATACCTGTGCTCTAAAATATATTGTGGACACACCACAAAATCAATTTTTAAACTCCTAGTTTATATTAATTAAAATGAATGTTTAAACTCCTATCCATATACTGGATCAGGAAAGATTTTCACAACAGCTAGTAGCATCATTTTTACAGTGGACTAAACACTAGACAGGGGCTTGCATTCTGAGCAACTCCGAGCAAAGTTAATTGGCTTAACTCTTTAAAAAGGGTTGACAATAAAGGGTCTGTGTGCCATGAACCTCATAGCATCTATGTCGTGGGTGCTAAAGAATTCTGAATTCTCTTGAGTATTCTAAGCAACGCAAAGGATGTTCTCCATGACTAACAAACTGATGAGACAACAAACAGAAATTAGACAGCACCCTTGCACCTATCAGAAATCACCAACTCAGTGCCACCTACCTGCCTCCCATAAAGCTACTTACTGCAACTGCAATGTAGTCTTCCTTCCAAGTTACTTCCATTGCATCTTTCATTATGCAATGTGATTAGTTATATATCACAGAAAAGCAGGTGAGTAGAGGATCAGTCTACACTGGAAAAGATAGCTGGGGGAAATGGCATTTTCCAATCCTCTCTTTTTTAAATGGAAAAAGGAGGAAGAGAGGAAAGTTAGGTATTCCTCTTCAGTCTAATTTAAAGTACTTTCTTATCACTAATATAAATATAAATGTTTATTCTAATTTATGAACACCTGTTTGACATCAACAGAACTGACACACCCCTCCAATTACTTTTCTTATATGATGGCATATTTATTTCACTCTGATGAGATGAGGCTTTTCTAATTTCCTGTATAACCACCCCCAGCTCTCTCTATATCTCCCATTAAATTGTGAACAGGCTTCACACATATTTTTAGATGTTTGAAAACGGCAGGAAGAGCTTTTTGATGTTTCAGAACATGTTCAGTCCCAGTGTCTCAATATTGTTTGCTTGCTAGCTCCTCAAGCTTATGTCATCCATATGAATGGACTTCAGGCTTTTGAGAAAGTTTACCATATCATTAACATCTGCCTAAACTGCTGCAGTCAGAGGTCTTTCCTTCTAATGTCAATGCCACTTTGAAAATAAAGTTGCAGGATTCCTTGGTGTCTTGGAACATACTTAGAAGTCAATGTCTTATTTTCTATGATTAGTCTGTAACAATGTCAAGTGTGAAATTTAAATTAATGAGTGCTTCACTTATTGAAATTACTTCAGCACTTTTTCTACTTTCATTGATTTCTATTTACTTTGGCAACCACAAATCTGAAGAACAAATTTCTAGCTGTGACTAAACAGACTAATAATATGCTAACAGACTAATAATAGAATAGTATAGATGCACCTAGTGATTGAACATCACATGTAACTTTAAGCTTATTTTGAAAAATTAACATCATAGGAGAATATATATTATTTATAAAGCACTGTTTGTTTCCTGCATTTCAGACAGTGTCACCTTTATTTTTTTTCCACTCTCTCCACACTAATGATTGGCCTACACTGCTGAAACACAACAGTAAATACAATATCAACATTATCTATCCATAGAATCAATTTAAATTTGAACTAATATATTCATCATCCAGTAAACAGCATCTCAGCAGCAGATAGTGCCGTAGCTAACCTTCAGGGTATTTTAGCCTCCTGATAGAGGCTGATTTGAAGGAAGAAGCCATGTTTGATTCATAAGAGGTAGAGACACATGTGAAAATCTTTCCTTCCCCTCTGCCCTTCCCCACACATCAACTAGTCATTTATTTGTTAAAAATCTGAGATCACTATTTCTTGCTAGTATCTAACAGAGTGCTAGAAGGGGAAAAAGCTAAAGTGATACTTGTTCAGAAGAGAAAACCAAGGCCACAATTTTCTGCTTATAGGTTGGTTTGAGGCTTTTGTAAAGAAAAAAATAGAAACAAAAAGATAAGTGGAAAAGAGAAACCAAGTCTCCCCAAAGGCTTCAGTGTGCTTGTAATGCAGCAGGCAACTCAGATACAGTGTAGAGCTGGCTGGAACTCTGCACACCTTCCATGACAGAGGGTTACCCTTGTCTTTCTCAAAAATGTGGTTTGATACAGCACAACTAAATCCACAGCTATTCAAGCTTCATTCACATGTTAAATTAAAAACCAAGTAAGTAAGGATGGAATCTGGCCTTCAAACAACAGAATGATCACTGAAACAAATCCCCACTCTGTGAATTGGATGTTACACGCAAACATGAATTTAAAATAAAAAAGAAGAGTTTAATACAGTAAAAAAATATGGAGGGGTTGAACTTTTAAACATTTTTTTTGCTTGTTTTAAAAAACAGATTCTGCAAGCCCTCATACTTCCCTAAGCAGCTGTAGTTACACAGATCCTTGCAAAATTGGTTATTCAGTCTGTCAAAACATTTTTCTACTAATACAGAAACTCGGATAATGACCAGTGTGCCCGTGACTCTAAACTTGAAGCCACTTGCTCCTGTACAATTGCATGTGCAAATCTTGCGGGCATCACTGGACAGTGAAGAGTGCAGCATTACGTATAGTCTAGAAACTTCAACGTGGCAGTATGTTGATGCCGGAGGTTTATGAATTCTTTCATATGTGGAAGATGGTGCTAGCATGGTGTTACTTGCTCCATTTAAAGTTTGAAGATTAACTGATCTCTCTTCTTTTGTTTCCATTTTGCAACAAAATCTGTTTCCCCTGGAGAATTGTTCCTGGGAATGCTTGACCGGTGAATGTGGCAGTTGTGGGAATAGAAAGGTCTCAACCTTCATAATTTCTATATCTCAGCTTCTCATTTGTGCTTTATTAATTTCTATCAGTTTAGTAGAACAAAGACTTCATTTTTATAAATGACCAAATCTGAAATATTTCCTATTTAAATTCCTAAATGAGACTCCTTCCCCCAGACCTAGATCCCTCAGTTGTTCTCAGGTAGTGTGCTGCAGCATGATACCAGTGTTTGAGGGGCTTTAACACAGTAAGTTGCTCTGGTAAATGGTGTATTTAAGAGCAAAAGGGCCATTTATTACTTCAGACAAGATTGTCCACATAGCTATGATTGCACAGAAAGAATGATGTGTTCTTATCAGATAGGTGACAATACTTTTCTGTGTAGCAAAGGCTTCTTAGAGCACAAGAGAGACAAAATTAGAATCTTTCTAGCTAGTATCCTGTACATGCACATCTGCAAGTGTTCCTGCTTCCTTCTCTGTAACCACTACTATACGTGACTCTTTCTGCTGAAATTAGAAAAGCATGTAAATCAATTCTGGCTTCATGGTTGCACCTTAGTCTGACTAAGCAATTACAGATGAAGAGCAGAAAACTTACAGAGCCTTTTATTTATTTAAAGATCCCCAAAAATCCAAGTAAAATGTGAAAGCTTTCTTGACATTTGGATCCAGATTGGAATTTATTTCTTGGTTTTCACTCATTTATGAAGACATTGTGAGGCTCTACAGAAATTCTGAATTAATATGCGTACACAATAGCCTTTTTAATGTAGGGAAGAGAAAGACATTTCTGAACCTATTAAGAGTGGCCAGAGGCTTGTACACTGAAGCCAGTCATTAAAACTGAGATCTGAGAAGGGTATAGAAAAAGACAGTTTTGTGAAGGATGACACGAGCTCTTTAATGAGCTTGTAAAGAATTCTGGAATCACTGTTTATGGACAGTGTGACCAAAACAAAGGCTAGATTCAGGTCTGATTTTTAATTAATTTCAGCTATAAAAACATTACTTTTCTGTCATAGATCTCCTAGGTCAGTATTAGAAAAACAGTTAAAAGAACTCATTCACATGATCAAAAAAGCAAGTAAAATCAACCATGTGGTCTAACGGAAGAATGCTTTCTCTCTGTGTGATACATGCACTCAGGTGAACGAGCCACATCATTAGAAGTAGCTGGCAGGACAAGACTAGAGGCAGTTTCTGGAAACAGCAGAATGCTTAACTGTGTAACAACCAGCATAGCTTTGGGACAAACACTAGTTTTCAAACAGCAAGAAAGTGATTTCTTTGGTTATTTTATATGTGGGGATGGGGAGAACAGAATTGCTGTACAGAAAACAGGTAAACTGACTGTAATGTCATTTTACAGGCATACAAGGCCAAAATCAGTCTTCAGATAAAGAAGTCTGAAGTAACTAAAAACATAAAAGATAGCTATAGCTTTCTGGGTCTTGCACTGCATTAAAAATGTCTGACAAAATATGCCAGAAGAGCTGTACACGCTGATGAGAAGACTATGACAGAATCTCCCAAATTTGATTCTCCTGCTGTTTGATAATGAGGCCAAATATGTTGCCCAATATACCGTGCTGTCACCTGCACCCCTACTGCTCTCTCCAGTGCTCAACTTTGAGTTTTATGACAAGATTACAGTGAGATTTTTGCATAATGAGAATAATATCTAGGAGGGCAAGGGCTCTCCTGATGAATTATGGAGAAACTCATCTAGCTGCATGCTGAGAACACAGAGAAGAAATAAAGCAAGAACTGATGCAGGAGCAAAATTAAGCTGGTAACTGTTGTTCAGGAGAGCTCTACAGGTAGTGCTACAGCTGTATTGGGAGGAACCAATAGTTCTTGGAAAAGAGCTCTGTTGTGAGTTCTGTGAGCTAACCTGGTACAATGAAAACGTGGCAGAAACAGAAGCCAAGGCTCTTTGAGGTCTCAGGACATCTTACTGATGGTTTTCATGAGCTGCCTTGTGAACTCAGTCCATCACATCCCAGTAACCCAAGAACAGTCTCCACTAGGCCCTTCCCGTGCTTTCCGAACAATTGTAACCATAACACTCAACACTAAGAGTTCCGAGAGCACTAAGACAGGTAGCATTGAAATAGAGACTCTCTGCATTTTCTGCCTTACACCATCAAACATGAGAACCTGCAATTCATAGAAATAGATAGATACTGTATAGAGTAGATACTGCAACTGCTCAAAGTTGAAAGGGCAATTTAGTACTAAAATGGTATTAGTCCACCATTATTTTTACCTCTTTCACTCTGCTTCTCATTTGAAAATATATACATTGATTGCTGTCATTAAATAATTGTTTTGCCCCACACAATGTAGTGTTTTGCATATTTGCTGATGTTTCCCCAAAAGCACTGGGGGAATGAATCATTACTGAAACAATTTACTTTCAGTTAGTGCATGAATGCCTTCCCATGATGCTTTGATGCTTTGTTTGTCCTCCTATAAAAATTATTTATGACCCAAGTGTGATCTTTTAAATCAGAATACTTATTCAGAAATCAAAGCTCCAGCATGTTAATGCAAGTAGAAGCCCCGACTAATTTTTCAAAGCCACGTTGAATATTCAAAAGCTAGAACTGAAGGAAAGGAGTTAACATTAATTAATATTTGAAGCAGTAAAATAAAAGCAACAGTGAAGCTAATTTTGCAGGACAATTAATCATGAGTCTTGCTAATTACACATGGGATTTTGCAAATGATTTTTTTCTCAGGTAGCAGAGTAAAAATGATAATCCACTACCCATCAAAATCACTGGCTCCTCACCAATGTCCCCAGCAAGAGCAATTAGTGGGAACAGCAGAGCCCTAGTAATTGCATGTCAAGAAAGGAGAATGTTAGAATTTTAATTGCTCCAAATAAAGACCACTTGCTCATACATACACCTGACTGTTCAAAACTAGTCTGCAAGCTGGAGCAAGTATGTAACCACTTCCAGGTGTCTGCACAAAAATAACTCTGTGGGAGAAGCACTCTCTAAACAACACATGCAGTTTCTGGAAGAAAATATCAATATGCACTTATATTCTGAACTGCAGTGTCATCACTTGACTATAAGAACTGGAAAAAAATATATCACCCACTTGGGAAAAATGTGCATATTCTTTATATTTGCCAAATATTTATTGCTGACATTTTTTGAAGAACTTTAACTATCTTCAGGGTGCCAAGGGCTTCAAATTTACTGAATTTTAGGATCACCAATAAAATGTTTTTAACAAGACATCTCAAGAGGGCATAAAATAAAAAATTACCATATTCATGAGAGCAAGCCTGTAAGATTGCAATGCTATAAACTGGATGTCTATAATTTGCTTGTGGCTTTCTTAATTAAAAAAAAAAAAAAACTCAAACAACTAGTAATTAGAGACTCTGGTTCCATTTCTGCACTTTATCCCAATTACTGACATGCTACCATTACTTTTTTGTTTAATATACCTACAGATGGATGCACACAATTGCAAATAATCAATAATATTTAAGTATGTGTCCAAGATCTAAATGATGATGGATATATTTAAGTATTGCTTTCCAGGAAATTATTACTTTACTGGTCATGTAGTAACTTTAAAGATGTATAGGTTAAAAGAAACCCCTGCTTTTCCTCTATTTCTCCTTAAGGTATCTACCATTTACTCTCATTTTTAAACTGACTGACTGAATTGCCTTCCAAGTACCACTAGCTCCTATTGTCTTTTTCTCTCTCCTATTTCTATATATACCATACTGAGGTGCTAAACCACTTACTTTCTGCTGTTAGCTTTGTTAAGCATTAAACCAAGAGTAGTAGCCTTAACTTGTCTAAATATATTCTTTGCATGTTCAAAATCACTGTACACTGTTTATTACACCATGACTGCTCGAGAGAAAAAAAGCAGGTCATGCAGAGTGCTGCTTCCTTTCCTGAATTACCAGCAGATCACAGGTGTTTATCAGACTCCCGGAGGTGATTCAGGTAATAAACACCAGGATGGCAGTTTAAATGGTTAGAAGCTTTTCCATCAAATACAGTCCTTGCAGTCCTATCGTTTTGCATATATTGCTCACAAATGGCAAATTATTTATGCAGCCTCCTTAAGTGGTTCCTTATGGTTTTTACTTTATTTTTCCAAAGCAGGAACCTTTTGAAGATATGTGTTTTCATGACAAGGCAAACTATCATTCCATCTGTAAGTCTGACTCATTTCTTAAAGCTCACTGTAGATATATAATGCCAGTGACCTTGTTTTGCCCCTTTGTTTAGCTCAAATGTCTTTTCTAAGAAAGCATCAGTATCATAGCAGAAGTTACTATTCTGTGCTTGTACAAGGAGACCAAGAGTAAAGTGTATGTGATAGAAACTGGACTTTAAACAGGAAAAGCTTTTCCAAAGATTTTCTTCTGAAAATAAAATGATGATCAGCATTGACTAATGATTGCTTCTCCGAACACAGGTTTTAGAAGTTTTGCTGTAAATTCTAATAGAATGAGATTTTGCAAACAAAATGTTTAAATTGAGTTTATTTTTGACTAAGCTGAGCAACTTCAGGGATGACCTTATGTAAGTTTATGCTACTACAGAAAGTTACTGACTGAGACATACCTTCAGCAATTGCCCATTACCTATTAATAACTGGAATTTGTTTCATGGTGCTGAATCACCAAGCCCATATTTAATGTCAGAGTTGTCACATGAACCAACTTGCTATTATGCAGATCACCTGCTTCTTCCCTTCTTGACAAACAGCTCTGCAATAATCACTTAGAAATGCCCTATATGCAAAGGAGATTTCAGAAAAGGAGTTATGGTTGTTCAACATAATTTAACACCAGGAAAGAAAGAGGAAAGCCAGCACGATACGAAGTTTCTAAGAATCGCCAGACCATAATTATTGCACCAGTGGTATAATTTCTGTGGATCTCAACATTTTATCAGTTATGTCCTCATCTTGTGAGATAGCACTGATTTCCACAGAAGTGATACGTAATTGAAGGTGTTAGGACAATCTCCAAGATCAGTTTCTGCTATTCTTCTGCAGTTTGACAGATAACCTTAAGCCGTAGACTAAAAATTATAGCTGCATCATATGTACAGGGTAAGTAATAGAGTATCACCGATTTGATCATGGTGGGTAAGAGTAAAGAGAAAACAAGTACCACCATTTCTACTTTTTTACAGTATGAAAATTAGCCACACAGAAAATAAGCATCTTGCCCAAGAACACACATTAAATCTATAGCAGAACCAAAACCTGAAGTCTACCAAGCACTAAAATCCTAACCTCACAACTTACACTTCCTTTGTGATGGAATCTCATAAATAAATGTACTACTTTATAATCAGTGCTTTTTACAGCTTAATGAAAACTTATTCAGAAGATGATATTGTCTGTAATGAGGAATGTCAAGTATTGTGCTATCCAGTATGAAATTCAGATTGAATTTCACTCCTTTTCTCTTGTTTACTAGAGACCTAGGATATAAGTTTTCTAGCACCATCCATATTTTCATGCCATTTCAGATTTCAGTAGACCTGATCTTATCTCATATTAATCTGATCTTACCTCACAGGCTGTGAAATACTTTATAGGACCTTCACCAATGTATGTGAACAAAATCGAGGACGGCAGAAAATGCCAGTATGTCGAAAGCAGACAAGAAAGGTTTTCTGTGACTTCAGCTTCAGCATTCCAGACACATCAGAAGACAATAACTTCGAGAAAAATGAAAAGTGGTTTTACATTCCAGCTCTGTTTTAAAGGAAGAGAAACAATTTCAAAATGAACTCATATCACAGGAATGTCCCATGGGCATTAAATGAGGAAGATTCCAAAGGACTAGCCTGCCCAGGGAATTGTCTTTTTCCAATTATTTTGAAAGAAAACCAAGAAGAATTCATTTCACTACAAAAAGTGACCTAATGAAGAAATAAACCAGGGTGAAATAGATTTGTAGACCAAAAAAGTGGGTTGGATTATTGAAATGAAATATAAAGATATAAAACCTCCGCAAGTCAAAAATTCAACCCTCATGTATTCTCATGACTTCAAGATACCGATAGGACGAAGTCTCACCGCAAATTTTGCTCTACTGCATCGACCTCTCTTCTTTGATAAAAACATAATATCCCAAAACACCTCAAGCAAAGCAGCTTAAACAACTGGTACTGCATATGGTATGCAAATTACAGATGGGTTAAATAATATACATACAGTGCAGCTGGTTTTTATCTGGCAAACAGGTGCTAGATTTTGGATTTGCTGACTAGCCACAACTTTAATGACTTTTCAATGAGAGATGAAATGGGGACCTGGGGAGTCTTCCATTCATGCTTGTCTAGCTGTTTTAGTTTTGCTAAAAAGTTTCAAAAGAACATAATAGATGATTATATCACAATACTCTTACTTGGAATATCTTACTCTGAGTGGGAAACTGGCAGTTAATAAGCCAGAAACTAATGTGCTTAGATACTGGAGAAAAATACAGTAGATGATGTGATAGAAGAAGTTTTAAACACTTCAAACTGAAGCATCTAGACATATAAAGTACTGCACATCAGGGAAGGTACCTTAAATTTCTATCTAAGCGTCTGGCCCCATGCATTCAGATACATAAGAGGATAGCTAAGCATCAAAGACTTGAGGTTGTCTCTTGGGTTTGGAGGAATAACAATGCAGTGTAGTTCCTGCATCTGCCCACAGGTTTCTTCTGCTTCTTCTAATGGCTTTATCTATAAATTCTCCAGCATGTTATGGAGCCATATTTTTTAAACACTTCAGAGTGGGAGGGTTTGAGGGCTTTTTGCCTGAAGAGCAGAATGGTTACACAGACTTGTAGTGATTACTGCATGGAGCACTAACACTTCTTCCCTCCATACAAGTAAGATAACTGGATATGCTGTTATGCTACAAACTGTGGGATTTTTAATGTTTAGACCCATAAAACATACACGTGAAATCTGGGGCACAATTAAAGATACATTAATATAAACTAAAGATTGAAATTTGGTTTAAATGCCCAACACTGAGGCACAATCTAAAATAAGACACTGTCAGTAAATTCAGAGTTTAACTATGACCTTTCTTCTTCAGTGGATGCAAACTGTAGAAATGAGTCCTATCAAAACCAATAGCTAGAAAGAACTATCAGAGAAGTAATCTAAACTGAATTAAACACCTGAACAGATATTACAGAGCAGGATCATTAGCTAAATGATTAGACAAAGCTCTTGGGCATCCTACTTATCATCTCAGTTATAAAGGACGGTAAAAATACTGCTCTACTGAGCACAAAGCGAGAAGACAACACTGTGTTTTGGAACAGGAGAAAAGCTCCAACTGGGAAAATAAGCTTGCTTAAGGTTAATATAATTGTCCAGTTTCTGGTACTTTACAGTCTCTCTCCAATATATCACTGCACACTTGCACAAAATGCTATCACATAAGCACAGTAATACTGCCTACTCATTAATTATGCCATCACCTATCCTAAACATGCTGTAGCTGAAAGGAAACTGCAAGATGCATTTTCTTTTCCTCAAGGCTCTTTACCTTGGCCCTGTGTCCATTTTAAGTTTCCATCCACGTTCCTCCTCTCCTACAGTCTTTGACCTATTTAGCCTGTTATTTGGCATTCTTTCAAAAACAGAAATGTAAAAAATGTACAGTGAGGGAGAGTGAAGAGAGACAGGGAAATAACCCCAACTGCCAGAATCAACTGAATGTTGATATAAGAGATCCAGAAGTTCCTTCCCACCAGATGGATCAATGAACAATTATCTATAAAGCGTAGGGCTAGGCAGCAGGGTTCACAACTGCTCAGAATTATTTACTTCTCCTGCAATTTTAAAAACTATTCTCCTTGCCCTTCAGTGTGAAATACATGTATGGAGAGGCTCTGAAAGCTGAAAATTCATTAGATGAACTAGGAATGAGCTAATAAAGCAAGCTCCCTGTAACACTAATAAGTTGGGTGGAAAAAACCCACACTCCTATAGAGCACCTGTATATAACTATAATCAATCTGCTACTCATCGCAGCAAATCCATACTCCAAGATGCCCACTCATGCAGTCTGGATGATGCTGATTTCAACCCCAGCATCTACCCCAGAAAATTTTGTGGCCTAATTGTTCCACTGTGTCCTCATGCTCTGTGAAGCACTGCCTCCAGTCTCCAGTGTTGTTTCAAAGGCTTGACAGGTGAGACAACACAGATGGACATATTAAGATAGGGGCTACTATAAGTTGCTTGCATTATAGCAGCAGCAGCTATCTTCAGAGTTGCCATCTGGGACAGGGATGAGGTGATGACCTTCTTTCTGTTTAGCGACCAACACATGGGTTCATGCTTTCAATAATCTGCCCCACAGCCATGATTGCTAAAAGCCGCTATACCCAGATGTCCTGGCAGAGATACAGGCGGAACTAGGATTGGCACCAGATGATAGTTAAATAGCAAAAGGAAGCCAACAAAATGAAGCCAAAGACTGGTGGTAGGGAAGATGATAGCTGTAAGCTGCTGCAGGGAAGGAAGATAGCATATGACTGTCTTAAGCAATGAACTCAAGGTTATGGAGCCCATCTGAGATACGCCTGCTTCCTTGGTCCCCAGCTGACCCTGCACACACAGGACTGAGTACAAGTGAAAAACCAGGGAGGGTGTTTCTGGACATCTCTGCCTAAACAAAGAGAAGGGAGATGGGCTCACCCCTAGAAGTGACTGTACGATGTAGTCTGTGGGTATCAGCTGTGCAAAGAGGGAAAAGGGAAGAACTCTTTGCTCTTACAGAGTCACCTTGACACAAGTGCCCTCATGCTTGCTGTATAGGCATGAAGCACTCTTCCCTGAGTGGCCTACAGCACTGAACTCCTAATGCAAGCAATGAAGCAGCACAGGCAAATGCCATCTGCCAGACATTCACTTCCTGGCAGGCCTTGCACCCTTCCAGTGCTGAACTTGGCAAACAATGAAAGTCTTACATGGTGTTTTCTCAATGGAATTACACCACGTGAAGGCTGAGACTAGCACAGACCTGGAAATTTCCCACTATCCATTTCAAAGTGAATGAGGGCACAAAGGGCAGCTTTGTGGATCCTTTCAGAAAGGACTCAGAAGGACTTACAGCAAGCCCTGAACATAGTTTCTCTAGATTGGACACCAGGGTAGTTTGCTACATAGGCAAGTGTCTGTGTCCCCTAAGAACATTTGTCCATGCTGGAAGCATAAGCAGCAGGATAAAGAGCAGCTCCAGGTATTCCCATAGAGCTGAGTTTGTGATCCTGTTCACCAGCTATAGAGGAAGGGTCCCAGCATGGCTGCATTTGTTCCTACACCTCCTGCCATGGGAAAGCAAAACATGCCTGGAGGTTCTGTGAAATCTATCTAGGTGGGAGGCTGGAGGGGCTAGGCACACCCCAACTTAAGTAATTGGCCTGACATTGGGGGGACAAGGGTGAGACAGGATCTAGTTATCAGGAAGGCTGACAACTACAGCCTGCAGGAAGCTAAAATACATGTTTTTAAAAAGTGTATTTTGGACACAGCTTATCCAGTTCATGGGCAGACAGCCCATAGTCTGTGTTCAAGATCTGAACTTCAAGAGCTGAGAGTCTCAGGCTCCTTTATTTTTGTTTATATTACACATGAAGACATAGCTGGTTCTACAAGGGCACTGTCAACTTCCTAATTAGTTGTCTGTGGCCAGCTAGAATATGGTCTCTTCTTGTGCTCCTCATCTTTGTCATGGTAAGGTAGCCAATGCTCTTTTGATGAAAGTCAGAGGAATTCCAGATAGCCTCAGCAAAAGACCTCTCTTCTAGCTTCCTGTAAAAAAGCTCTGACTCATCTTTATGATCAATCATAAATAGCTTGTTTGGAAATACGGAGTGGAAGTTGACCTAACTGGACCTAACTAATCACACAGAAAGGCTGGGCCCCATATATGAATTCTCTCTGGTATTTTTCTCTTTTGTTCATCAGGCAGTCCCTGTGTGCTGTCTAAGCTGTGTACTTACTTTCAGGGTGTTCCCTTTCCAAACAGCCTCTTTCCGTGTGGACGGCAAGAGATTTTCTGATGTTTGACAAGCTTTTACAAGTGAAAAAATTTTTTAAAGAATTGCATAAGTAGCAAGTGTTTTCTTTCTTGACTCTGTTCTTGTTGTAAGATTCTTAGCTTTGCAGTCCTCTTGCTCTTTGCCCACACTGGATTGCTGTGTTAGAATCTGGGAGGTGTTCCATACAGTTATCTTCCCATGAATGAGATTTGTTTCTGCTCTAGAGCTACTGTCAATTCATCATACAAAAACATGAAACTAGCCTCCACATCTGGAAATTAGCAGCCCCCTTCTCATCTAGAGAATGAAGTAATCCCTCTACCGGGCTACAGGGATGCAAGGCAGATTGGAGTGACACAACAGAGTTCAAAGGCATCAGCCTCCAACACCTGTGCCATGCACACAATGTGTTGGAAAGCATTCAACCTGAGCCTGGTGCCAGTGCCAGTTGCACAAGTATGGCACCTGCTCTGAATGTCTCTGCCAGGGTGCTTGATCAGGAGCCAATACCTTTTTCCAAAAGAGGTGTTAACTCATGGTTTCACAGTCTAAACATCTCCCAGAAACAGAGAGTAGACAGAGAACAAATGTGATTTATAAAGTAGATCTACCAAGTGGACCATCTCCCTTAAATCCTGTTTTGCTTGCCTACATAATGTAGAAAGCCTCTGCCAAACTGCTACAGTTCTGTGTGTAGAACCCTGTTAGAAAGAGAATTTAGTCTTCATCTGTGTAAAGGTGACTGGAGATAATGGAGCAGGTTGTAATAAATTTCTTTCTTTAATTAATGCCTCTGAATCTCAGAAAGAGGAAGTCTCTTCTGTAATTAGGTATGTGTTAAGCTTTATATCAGTCAGGCTCTCCAATGCAAAGTATCGTATCTTAGCCTAGTCTCAGAAAGAAGAGGGTTTGTTTTGTACAAATATACCTGCACCTAATGTACATCATTTATTACTGAGCTTGTGATGCAGGTCCAACCATACTCCCTAACACATAACTTTTCTTAAAGCATCGAAAGCTAAACTAATTTTGTGGTTGTTCTAAAGCCATGAATGCACCAAAACAGATCAACAGTGCAATATTTTAGCACTGGGAATGCATGGCTGCCCAATTTGCCCAGAAGTGATTAAACAGGGGATTTGTCTGAGTTGTATCTTGAATAGGTAGAAGAGATGAAAATGGAAGTAAGTAAATGTACTCAAGAAAAAAGGCCATCATGTTCTCTGTTGGCACTGATCAACAGGAACATAACTCAGCTGAGCAAATGCTTCAACACATCCACAGAGCTTCCTCCATCTTGTTAGAACATTTGTTCTACTATTCACTACTATCTTTATGACATCATTAATGTAAGACTTTAATTTTCCTAACTAAAGTTAGTCCCTTTTGAGATAGTTCATATTCAGTCCCCTAGGCTTCAAACATCTCTATAATAAACCACAGACAAAGAAACCTGAATTTAACCCAGTCCATCTCTGCCTTCTAGCACAGACCTTCACATGTCTACTCTCATAAGTTCTTTTCTAGCAGTGGCAGTAGCACATTTTTTGTCTGTAACATCCATGGTGCCACTCTAGACATTGTCGGATTAAATGACAAGCATGGAACCTATTCTAGCCCCCTTGTTTTGGGCTTTTGGAGGTAATCTTTAAACTACAGTAATAGGCCAGTCTGATTCTTAACAAAAATCAAACTTAAATGCTAAGAATATGGCCTACTGCACTGAGCAAATAAGGCCTAACTCCATCTTTTGGTAATAAATTGCATATGTAAGTGCTAAGTATAATTTGCTATTAATAATTTATTATTCTTATTTATGTTATTTAATAACAGCATAAGCATGGCCAGGAAAGGAGGCAGAATGTCCCACCACTTTCTTAAGTGAACAAGTTCCTTCCTCTGCATAAGTATTCCGGCCCAGAGGTGCTTTATGTCAGATGAACTGTCCAGACCATCGCTACTGTTTGCAAGGGAAGGAAGCTTCCAGCTAAAGGAAAGAACATTCTTAAATGTGAGATACACAATGGTGGAGACCATAATGGCATTTAAAAGCATTTCCAGTAACACAGAAAAATCTTTATTGTGTTCTGTATGCTTGTTAATTACATTAATCATGATGAACTTTAATATTATTATCTACTAATAATCTTATATTGATACCAAGGAGGATGCAACATATAATGCTATAGGCACTCCACACTTGTCTGCATGAAGGACAAACAGAGTGCATTTTTTTCATTATAGTTTCTGTTATATTTTCTTCCTATACCCTGGGTAAAGTCAATCATGTATTGCCATGAAAAGAAATCCATAACTCATACTGTTTTGAGGTCAGCATTTCCTATTTTGGGAATGGAAATGTTCACTTAAGTATAGACATAGAGGTTGTTATATAGCCCTGTTAAAAGGATAGCATAGTCAGAGATTTACATACTTAAACCAAAAAAAGCATTATGAATGTTAATATTAACTGCAAAGAAGGAATTTCAATATAAAGATTAATTTATCATCCACTGCCAAACAGTTTATATTGGAGTGTTGGAGAAGAAGTAAACTCATGATATGGCCAGTGCCAATAAAAATGCTTAATACTGATTTATATAAAAAGTACTTATATTTGTCATCGCTAGAGAAGACTGGAGGAAAGCTACCCAAAACTAGAATGTCAAGGAAATCCTTTGGGAAAACAAGCACTGTGGAAGAGAAATGGCATTGACAGGGATGGAAAAAAGGTCTCCTATATCACCTTAATAAAGAGATAAAGCAAATGTTGTGATAAGGAATTAAAAAACAAAAAACAAAAACCAAAACCTGGTTGCACTGGGGTTTTTTTACCACTGGATTTCTGTCTCAGTTTGGCATAGGACATATCTACACTAAAGACCAAAGAAATTACCTCTGTATTAGACAGTCAATGTGCAAGTAGAGGCCAAAACACCAATTTCGCTCCATAACTAATACAATGTCCCGGGGACAGCTAAGACCCCGCTCTGAAAACATGCCTGCCTTTGACATTGTCCTAGACAGCTAGGCAGCCTCAGGCCAGCCAGCCAGTCTGAAGCTATTTCAGTCATTGCCTCCTCACTTCCCCACCTCATTCTTGCTTCTTCACAACTTATTACTCATTCATCATAGCTGTCACAAGTTCCTTCTGTAAAAGACCTTGAATGAACATCCACACTCTCTGCCTCTGCTCAGGCAGCATGACGCAAGGGCTCAGCAAACAGTACTGACTGAGGGGAGGCACTAGGACATAGATGCTGAGCTACGCCCAGCAGTCAGTGATGGGAACCAGAGCGGACCAGAATGCCTGACTGAGGCTGTGAGGTTCAAAACATCTCCTCCACCCTTCTTGCCCCCATCCTTCTGGTCTCTTTACAGCAGGAATAGATGAGGCACTTGTTACTTCTCTCACAAAAATGAGCAGGAGCACGTGGAGGAGTCAGGGTTCAGCATCCAGGACACAGAGGACACACGTGGCTTCCCTACTCTTTAAAGGCACAGCCCAGGCAAATGGCACAGACCCAAGAAACCCAACAGAACCTTTTCTCAGCAATATCCAGGCCACAAAATATTTCCCTTCCTCCAGTGTCTAGTGTATGGTCATGGACAGAGAAACACAACTCCTCCAGAAAACTGTAGCCCTGAAATAGTTGGTGTGATAAATAGGGATGCAGGGGAAGTTATGCAGCTGCCTTGACTATCAGGGTGACAGTAGTAAAAGATTCAATCATGGAAAAGCATGTGGGCATCTTAGCACACACTAAGAGGTCTTAAGACAGTATTAAAACAGATCATTGTTCTAACAGAGCTTTCTCAGGCAGAACACCACCCTCTCTCAGTTTCCCTTCCTTCATTCCCTCACTCTTCCCATATGCAAACATTCTCAAGCCACTGATAGCTGTGGACAACCCCCCACCAGTGACAGCCAGCTGGATGGCAATCTTGCACACCACTGCAGATCTGCCCTTCTGAACTTGTCTCTCTGATACTTGCTAATCCCAAATCTTTATCAATGGAAAAATAATTCTTAAGAAAGAGTGGAGAAAGAGGAAGACTTCTTCTGCAAACATTTCTGCGTTTTTTTTCTCATCCCCAAAAGGCAACTCTATGATTTATCAACAGGCTTCTACTTGTAATCCATACAAAGATCTGTCGCACAGCCCTGCCTATAATTGCAGCACTTCTTCTCGTGAAAAAATCTTTTATACTCTCTCATCCCTTTGTTTTTCATTAAGTTTAGGGTACTGTCATATGGGAAAACCTTTCATTTTTTCAGTTCCATTATATCTCAACTAAAGTCTCAGGAAAGGGCACTTACCAGTCTTACACCTGACTAGAGTGGAGAGAGGAAGCCAGAACATGGAGGAGACATCTCAGCCAAGCCCCAGAGACTCATACTGAGGAGGAAGAAGCTAGAAGTTCAGAGGGAACTCAACCACATAAAGTCCCTGGCATTGAGAAATCATATATTGGAAATACTGGAATTAAAGGATGGGACAGATTTCTGCAATACTTGCATGAGTTCAGGCAATAGCACACCCAGTCTGACATGGAAGGCAAAAGATAAACAGCAAGTTGGTAAAAGTGTCCCCTCACATCAGAGACAGTGTTAAATCACAGAATAAATCATGACACAAGAATTTCTAACCTCATACCTCCTAGATGGGAGGGTAGTTGAATCCCTCACAGGAGGGTTTTACCACCATAGGACTACCAGGAACCTATATCACTGTGTGTGCTATAAGCGTGATCCCAAGTTATACCCACAAAATTCTTACTTGTTACCGGTAAAAAAAACCTATCCCATGTAGGCAAAATAAACCATGCTAGTCAATAGTTTTGTAGATACACTAAAGATTAATGCTACCACAGTTACATGATTTAGAGATCAAACCTCTTCATACTGCTGAAGCCATTGAAAGAGAAGTCTCGCATAATACACACATTAGCTAATGATAGGTTGGATATAATTAGTCATCTTTAGCTCTTCAGGGGCTAACTGATAGATTTAGCAGACATTCAACATGTAAAGTAGAACTTTTTCCAAATCCCTCAAAACCAATTATTTTTGGGGCCAGCTTTCGCCAGCTTAGGAAAAACTGAAAAAGAAGGAAAAATGTTCATGGCAATTAAGAACTCTGCACACTTTTGACCAGCATTAGGAAAGAAATTTAATGTTGGTTGTTTCTCCAGGATATGGATATTTATATGAGATCCTTAATAGAAGGAACTGATCTAACCTCTCTTTTTCTTCTCCTTGAGACAAAGTGTTTAGTAGTTTGTGCTGTAACTAAGAGCATAAATATAGCAATACCAGAGCTCTAACTGGCTGCGTTTCTGACAAACAAATCAAAATTAAGATGTAATAGCAGTACCGGGAAGTACAAGGCTCCAAAACTGGAAAGGAAAATTCCACTGAAGACAATGGGGCTGATTCTGACTTGACTTAATAGCAATGTCGATCAATAGTAATTGATGCTGAATTTAGAGAAGTTACTCAAGGGAAGGGAAGGGGATGGACAAGGAGAGGGAACAGCGGCTTTCAGAATTCCAGGCCAGAAATGATATACAGCGCCAAAAAAGAATTCCTTACTGACTTTTTATTGCATTTGGGAAACAACTTCATTTCTTTCCATAAGCCCTTTGCCTTTCTGAAGCTTCTTAAAGAGGTAATGTTTGGTGTGTGTTACGTTTGCAGTAGTTAACAGAGCAGCCAGTAAGAAACAGTCATTGCAATGAAGTACATCCACTGCAAAGAGGGCCACAATAAGGAAAGGAACAAAACGGATCTGCTACGTTCCTGTTCCAAAATGGAGGATACAGTGCTGAACAAAGTCCAGTTTGGATTAATTTTAATTGACCTGTGGGAATTCATTACACAGACTGTAAGATCCAACTTTGAGAGTTTAGCTTTCCTTCTCTAAACCTCTATCTCCTGAGAACCCTACCCTCAATTTCAATCTCTTCAGCACTCTCACTGAGCATAGCTGTCTCTGTGGGTCATGGAAAGTTTATATATGATGCAGGCCAAAGACTACTGGCAACCTAAGACTTTCTGCTGAGTATTTCACACACACATTTGTAGAGCTCATCAAGCTTCAAGAGCTGTCCCTTGGCTATACTGTGCTCACAGTCCTGGCCCGCATTAGCACATCTAATGTATAAAATACTTCTTCCTGTCCCAAACCCTGCACTTCGGCAGAGGCTATCAGCACTGTGTCTGCATTTCTCTGCTAGTGAATCATGAAGGGTACAGAAGGATATCTGTAATGACAGTACAATCTCAACCTCTTGTACTTCTGCTGCTGCTGCTTCTGTATGTCCACTCCTCTGCCTACCTCTCAGCACCCCATACTTTTATCTTGTCCTCACTGTTGTTCTAACTACACAAAGGAATGGAATCTTTTCACAGTTACCAAAATAGTGACATTCTCATTAAGTATGTCTGTTACATAAATGGTTATCTGATCTCCTTTGTGTCTGGTGCTGCTGCTACAGTGTTTATAGTTCACACTTTGACGACGTTTTTCAGAACTCAAGTATTTCCACAGTATTGGAATGTCCAAACACAAACACCATCTCAAACTCATCTCTCGTTTTTATTCAAGTTTTCCTTAAAACTATTCAAAAGTAATCATAAGCACTTCAGAAAGGACTGTCTCATCTAAGTGAGCAGCAGGTCATCTGCACAGTAAGAGCAACTACCATAATGGAAGAAAAACAGAATCACAGAATGCTCTGCTCAACCCAAAATGTGAACTAGACCAGAACCAACTAATAGCTGACGTGGCCACCCAGAAATGAAATGAAAACAGAGTCACTGCCAGGCTTTCATCTGTATGGTCTCTGAACAGTAAATACATTTGCATTTTGGTTCTAGTGGAGGATTTTAAAAATGTATCAACAGGGCTATGTTGTTTTTCAGTCATCTATGTGACAGGATCACAAAAATGATATAACATTAGAGATCGTTCTCTTTACCCCAGAAAAGTTATACAGCCTTCCTTAGAAAAAAAGGTGGGTGGGTAAGGAAAGCAGCCTGTGTTTGAAACTGAAGGAAGGAAAGAATGCAGCTTTCTCGTTTTTTCCCTGTAAATTAATTTTATTGCACTTAAATCAAAATGTCAGCATGTACTTTATTTTCAGTTACTTTTATATACTGTGTATTATACAGCTGTGATTTCACATTGCATTTCAAAAATACATTCCCACGAAGTGTATTTCTAAATAGCAGAAAATGTCACAATTCTTTCACCTGAAGACACAGGCAACACCTATGGCCTAATATCTTTCTGAACCATTCTAGTATATAAATTGCTGTACCAATGGTGTAATTCCCCTGGATTTTGTCCATAACAGCAAGCAGTAATAGAAATTTCAGAAATAGATCCAAGAAAGTCTGAGATTCTTTCTGGGTAGACTAAGGAGATTTTCTTCATTCTCATCAGATAGGTATGTCCTAGAACATGAAAATAACCTTTGTTTGATACTTCCTATTTATATAAATGTTACTTTTAGAATCAGCTCTTGCCTGTTGCATTGTTGCTGTTGTTTTTTTAGAAAGGTCTTGGAGGCCTTGATCTCTTGTGGCTATGAACTTCCACAAGTCAGCCACAAATTATCATAAGCAGGACCTCACATGTGTACATGGCATTTTGTGAAAGAAGTGAGACGCTATGAGATTTCTTTGGCATTGTATTTAAAAAACCTTCATAACTTAACCTACTTCTTCAATAGTTACAAATATATGAGGCCATTAAGCCTATATGTCATACCCGTAGAATAAGCAATCACATTAATTTTACATTTTTGCAGCATAAAACATGAAAACAGTGTATATACATGCAGTTATGGGCATATGGAGGCTAGCTACTTACATCTGAAATTTGGTAGCTTGTAGATGCACAGTATTTTTATTATTGATGTACCAGACAGAGAACATTGGTCTATGTGACTGACTGACAGGTCACCAGATTTGTAATTCACCATACAGAATGTAGCAGGCTTGGGTAATTATGGTGTCACATCAGATACCACTCTTTTTTAAAGTACTATAATATGTATTTTCATGACAAGGTCATGGATTTGCATTTAGAGAACTTCTAAGTTAGGCATTATTGAGGTTTCACTTTTAACTATAATACTTGGGTGCTGCTGGACACTGCAGGTGCTTTACAACCCAATCTCACCCTTCCATGGAACTCCCAAGTTTTGCAGGGCACGATGTTGTTCCACTGGCTCCAGAGGAATCATTCATAGAACAAAAGCAGATGCAATGGGGGGAGCACTAAAGGAGATTATACAGTACGTACTTTAAAACCTCCATTGAGGTGAAAGATTGTGACATGAATGCACAAAGGTATTTAAGCACCTGGCTGACTTTGTGCTTTAAAATTACATGTAAATCATACCTAGCTAACTGAGAAAATGGACCGTAACTATTCAGACAAACTCAAATCAGCAATACCTGCACATCAACATGCACCATTACATCTGAAAGCAGAAAAAGGCTGCCCATCCTAAACTCATTCCCTAATCCTGTAAAAATGTGTTTCTGTAACACCTCAGTACAAAATGGGCAGTATTGAAGTTCTGCAGCCTATTTCAAAGATTCTTGCTTTTTTTTTTAATACCAGAAGTAACATTTCTAGAAGTCAGAAGTTGTGACAGAGAGCTATCTAATGTACTGTTTATTTTATGCAATGGCTAGATGAAGTTTATTAAAACTACCTCTCATGCTCCCAAAGAATGCCACTGCATTATGTAGCTACCTTAATGTTCATCCTGTTATATCTCTGGTTGCCATGGCAATATCCTCCTAGGTATTTGTAAGGTCACAAAAAGAAGAGCTAACCCTCTTACTCCCAGAATAACTAATGCAGCTCTGTTACTGGCTTGATGTAAATAGTCTCAGGTGACAGCAAACTGTACATATAGTCAATTACAACTGCTCAAAGGAAATGATTTGTTGTAAGAGCCACTGTTCAACCTCGGTGACATCAATGTTTCTATGGCAACAGTTGCCTCTTGCACTGCTTAGAATTGAGTATTGATCAAACTAGGGCCAGCACTATTTCAGAGACTTGCTACTTTTCTGTGTGGCAATTTACAATAGGAACTCATAACATCACTGTATATTTCAAGCCCCAAGGAACCAATTTAGCAGACAGTTACAGTAGAATATTAGCAGAGGTCAATAATGGAAGTCTGATTATAGTCCTAGGACAATTATTCAATGCTTTTGTTGTGTGCCCTTTCAGCATTCCACCCGCTATTAAAATTTTCAAATAATAATATTCATCCCCGAAGAAAGTGCTGAATTCATTCATCTTCTATTTTAAACTTTATTTTTCATTGTTATGTTATCTATCAATAAAATTATTCAGCTATATTAGCCAAGCTCTGACCTCTCAGAAGTAAATAACTATTGATCAAGAAGTGGAGCTCTGTTGGCATACTACAGGGTTTCCATTAATGGACTCATTGGTCCAGCAGATAAGGTGATTCTCGCAGGAGAGCAGACAGTGTAGAAGTAGCAAAGAGCACGAGGCCATTCCTGGTGGTGAGCAGTAAGGCACACCGTGGTTCTGCATAGTGGCATGATAGGCTCCTCTCCCATGTCTGTCAGCAGTGAAGAGAAAAGCCTCTGTAAAATGTGTGTGGTCCAGAAATGGCACTAAGAGCTGTTTTAAACCTCTCACACATAATCCCTGCATCCAGGCACTCTCATTTCAGAGAGGATGAGGAAAGTTTTCATGTCACTCTGTTTTCTTTTATGAAAACAGACAAGGTATGATTATGGTTTGGTGTTAAATGACAAAAATGGCCCATCTCAGAATTAAGAATTTGTGATGGGAAATAGTGCTGAGAATGTCAAGAGAATGACGTTACTTTAAGAATGTTTCATCTTCATTTCTTGTGAAGGATTGCAGACTGAAGAGGTTACATGATTCTTAATTTAAAAACCATCATATACAATAGCCTATGATTTGTCACTACTTTTGCTCCTAATTTTCATTTATGCTTGCAATAGGGAAAGAAAGAAAAATTCTTTGTGTTGTTTACAATAATAGAGAATTTACTGGTTTTGAATTGTCTAACTGTATCAGTTCACAGATATTTGCAGAATTAGCCTATCTGTTAACATGATGCACTTCAAAAACCACTTTCATGTACTTCCCAGCTATTTGCAAAACGAGATCTTTATGGGAAGTGAAGTTTGTCTCCTGTTCTTCCATCTAATTTAGTAGGTCAGCCCAGAGATTTTAGTTCAGGCCCTTCTCTATGTAAATTGTGCCTCAGATGCACATACATTTTCATTCAAATCAATAGGAGTCAGACACATCAAAGGAGGAAATTATCCCCTTATTGAGTCTTCTTCTCCCAAGTAGATTTATGTAACTCCTACACAGAGATAATGCAGTTAATTACATACCTCTTCTAGTGCATGAGTGGGAAAATAGGATCCAACCATCAGGGATGTTAAGTAGACAAACCCACCAGGAATTGAGAAAATTCCATTTCTCACCTCCCAAAAGAGAGGGAGAAACTTCCAAGCTCAGGAACACCTAAAGGAAAAAGCTACAGGGAATGAACAGATCATATACAAGGATAGTAAGATTCTCAGTCTGTCACCATTCTCATTTAACTTGTCATTGTCTCCCCAAAGAGGGTCAAAAAGATCAGGCTGTGATGTCACCAGGATACCCCTGGCAGCTTCCCCATCTTTGGTTCATTAAGTTCAGGCTGTGTTGTTTCCTGTCTATCTCAATGTCTAGCCAAGACTGAGGTCTGGATGAAACTGGTTGGCTGATACACAGTCCAGAGCAGGCATATGCCATACCAGCACTGGAATCGGCAAACAGAAAGAAGGTAGGACACATTTAACCCCTTGTCAGTGGAGGACCAGTTGTAGCAACCTAAAAGCTTTTCAGGAGTCCTCTCTTTTCGCTTATTGAAGAAAAGAAAAAAGAAGTCATAAGTGCCTTTCAAGTGTAATATTGATCAGGGGTAATAGGAACTTTCCATTGCAGCTGCAGAAATCATCAATGTTTTCCAACAAACAGGAATATGAGTTGTATGAAACTGTCTTAAGGACACTCTTGAAAAAATGTGGTTAATCAAATGGAGAAATGGTTTGTTACTGAACATATTGCAGAAAGCATAATGCAATGACTACCCCACTGTTTTCTTAAAAAGCAGTGTAAAAACTTTGTGTTTGATTTGTAAAACAGGTAGCTCTCCTATAGTTTGGGATTGGGTTTTTTTTGTATGAATGGACTATGTCAGTTTAAAACTGCCACAGTGTTCAAGTACATTGACAGTTACATAGTGGATACACAAGAAGCATCAGTTTCGGTTATTTTTGTGGACTTCTGTGGGGTTTCGCTTTATACACCATCTTCTACTGCACATTTGAAGTATGTAAGTTGTACCATTCACTACATGGTGTTAAAATGGCAAAAATTACAATGTCTTCATACTTTGAATAGAAAATGGTATAGGGTGAAAGAATCAAGAAGAAAAAACATCACCATTTCTAACACTATTTTAGGATTAATGCCAGCTGCTTCCTACTGGAACTAACATATATAGGCTGAGTTTTTAGGTTATTGATCCATTTAGGCACAGTCCTTTTTGGCATCCTGAACTGGACCTTGAAATGATCGAGGAAGAAATTGACTTCAGTGAATGCCGGGACAGACTTTTAAAGCAGTTCTGTGTGGTTCTGATCAATAAGTACATGGTTTATGTTCTTGACTACAGTGTCTTGATTTAAAGAGCTCTCTTGTAGCCTAAGACATAGTATTCCTGTGTTGGGATGAGCTACAGTGAAACAACATGGAGACCATGAGCTCACCTATCTATCATTTCTCACAACAGTCTGTAGGTAAAAATATAACACCTCATCCTTTTTATCTTTCTGTATATCACTGTACAATCAGCAGTACTTTCTTTTCACCAAAACCTACTTGACAAAAATTGTAAAATGTGAAAAGCATTAAGTCTTCCATGTTGCAGAAATACAACCCACATCATGCCCAGCCTTTAAGTGAGCCAATCATCCAACTGGAAGATACAAGCTGTCAGAAAGGCTTTAGACAGACTGCTTTTCAGTGGTTTCAAATTTCATTGTGAACTGACATTACACAGTATCAGCATCAGAAACTAGCACCAGAGATGCACCAAGAGATACCGCTTCTGGATGAATTAAACTACCCTTATGTTGACAGTTTTGTATTTGTGGTATTCAGTCCTGTTCACCAGCCAGAAAGAAATGGTTATACATTGAAAATGAATTCTGAATTAATATTAGAAAGAGAGAAAATCTAACTTCCAGTAGTTACAGTCGAGGAAGGTACACTTTCCACTTGAACAGCCATTCAAGAAGAGCAGTCAATCCTCCACCATTTTACAATAAAAAGGACTCCTCTCTGCATTTCAAACCAGCATAACAGAGATGGACTTTTCAGCTTGCACACCACCAGTAGTGTTTAGAGTAGTTTAGAGAAACAGCAATTAAAATCCTGAGAAATAAATAAGGATGTGAATGGCTCTCCTATACCTTTGCTTGATGAGGTATCAGAAAGGCAACATCCTCAAAACAAATAAATCAGAACAGGGAACAGAATCAGAATTTATCTTTGAAATGTATTCCTAAACTTCAGTTTACAGAAAACAAATAAGCAACATAATAAGGGAGTTTACATACGCAACTATCAAGAAATATGAACTGGGATCTCACACGCATAATTGTTAATATCAAACAACATATAGCTATATCTTGAATTTCTACTGGAGACTCAACAGATGTCAATTCTTGAGCAATTAAATGCTTATCACGATAAAAGGATACAAAAGAAACTGCACCAGACATTTATTTTTAAGCATTGTGCTTTAAAATACTTGTGTATCAAAAATAAATATTAAAAACCACATTTTGCCATTACAAATCAGGAAAAAAGAGAAAATCTTGTCGAAGTCTGCCCAGTAACCAGTCCAGAATAAAAGCCTTCTCATGGCAAAAGCAATATAAATCTTCTCCTTTGAAATAACACTATTACAGAATTGTTTTAACTGGAAAGAAAAGCTCAGTTTCTCCATCAATAACTAGAAACAGTAATAAATTAAAGATGGAAAATCCAGGGGATATTCGATGTGTTTGATTTCAAACATACTGTTTGTTACAACAAGCCCCTCAAAAGTAAATGCTATAGCTAAGGACCATGCAGGTTCTGTAACATTAGGAGGCCCTAAAGGATTTGCAGTATGAAGACATTGAGAAAATCTCAGAAAGGCAGTTAGAAAAATCCCCCTGGGTGACCTTTTTTTTTCCTTAACAATGAACTGGACAAGTGTTTAAGTACTGTCACGCAGCTTTTTAGGTCTTCCAGACAACTTGTTTCTCTCAATTAGGGGATTTGCTAAAAGTAAAATTAAAAACTGAACAGGCTTTCATATGCTAAACCCCACAGACCTATGTTCCTCACTCTCTGGCTTTGCTAACATAGGCTAACACCCAATCCACATATTTCAAGGTCAGAAGGGACCACTGTGATCATCTAGTCTGAAGTGCTGCAAAACACAGACCATAGAATTTCACCCAGCAATTCCAGTGTCTAGCCAAGTAATTTGTGGCTGAACTAGAGCATATCTTTCAAAAAGTTATTTGTGGAACTTATTCGCTTGAGTATGTTCATTTAGCTCACTTGACTAGATGTAATTGTTTAGGCTTAGAGTGTTCAGGGTCAAAACACCAAGCAAACAAAACTCAGCTGCCAAAACCCCAGAAGTTTTCCATTATTAGTGAGAGAAAGCATAGTTTTGATTCACAAAGCTCTGGGTCATTCTTATAAGATATAAGTTTTCTTGAATTTGATAGGATGTGGAATATTCAGAGCTTTAAAAAAATCCATCTCAGCAATGGCAAAATCCTTTGGCTGACCTCACAGATGAAGGAACAAACACAGATCATAATTTCCACAGATTTTGGAAAGAGCAAGCACTTGCCAGTCTCTAAAAAGTAATCCTGAAAGTGAAAAAAAAAAAAGAAAAAAGAGTACTCAACACATCCTTTATCTTTGGATATGCACATACAGCTTCCCCTCAAATGGAGGGAAATCTCATCTACCTGCTTAAATCATCATCCAACCCATTTGCACAGATTGAAACAACTTTATTTTATTCTGATTATTTAGCTGTGTTCTCAAACTCCTATTGAAGAGGAAGAATTGAACTACAAAACAGGTTACATTTCAGAAAAACACTTCATAATTTGAGTACAGTCCCACTAGGTCTTGCTCAGCTCTGAGCGTAATGGAGCTTCATTTCAGTAAGTTAAGCCCTTGCTTTTGTAGAAGAGTTTTCACAATAAACATGTCATCTTCTCCTTAAAGACAAAATGTAGCCGATTTCTTTATGAAAGAGTAGGAGCAAAAGAAGTACCAGTAGAATGACAAAGTACTGTGATAAGTCAAAAGATATAGATAGGTTCTATTTCCAACTCTGCTACCAATGTGGAAAACCTTTCCTCCATGTCCATTTCCAAGGTTTGTTCTGGAAATCTAATTAAAATTGCAAGACTAATTAAAAGCTGTGAGATTTCCAGAGCCTATACTTGCTGTGATTGTGCTTGCATGACGTACTACTAAGTACTAGCACAAGTATTTTAATGTTGCTTGCTGTTATGTGTTATAGAACCAAGTCAGACAAGAACAGAAGTGAGGAGGAAGGTGATAAAACCTTCTGAAATAAGGTAATTTAAAATACCTGAGAGAGTAGAAAGCTAAGATGCTAAGAACAATAGAAAAGTGGCAATGAGAAAAAGATGGGGAAAATGGGAATGGTGTTGAAGAGACAAATGCTGTGTGGAGATTTTTTAAAAATCAAACAATCTAAGCTTGAAGTCAAATACCAGAATGGTATTTCTGACAGGGGTCATTTGCAATTTGTTGCATCACTGTGCCACAGTAGTAAGATAGATATTACATAGCTAAAGCTTTGAAGACAGTGCTTGGCTTGCCAGTATGGAACCTGCCTTCACCTTTATTACTGAAGGCGGATGTTTTTATTTGCCTAGTGCAATGCATTATACCCATAAATTCCATCCACTCAGCAAGTCAAATTAATGCTAACCTACAAGATACATTAGGTACGGGTTTAAATCAGTCACTTTTTAAGATATACTGCAACCTAGTTTCTATGCAGGTTTGCAATATATTCACCATTCAAAATACCCTGCAAACATTCTTCAAGACGCATTGTTTGTTGAGGTGTCTCTCTCACCTTTGCCAGCAACGTAAAGATGTAAAGAATACACGATCTAATTTGTATTGCCCCGTGAGCACTACCAAGGAAAGTACAGGCTGCCAAAACATTCCAGTGCCATTGGAAAATGCACGCAGCTGAAACACATTAATTAGTCACATAATAGTAAAATCTACTACTTTCCATCATAAGTAGTTTGCACTGGGATTATGTGACAATGTGAAGCCTTTTCAGGTGAGGGAAGAAAGAAAAAAACTGATGAACTGGTGAATCTTTAAAGGTGTATGGCAAAATTAAGGTCTACTTAGTGGTGATGTGCAAATTTCCACCACTTATAAAATTGTCCTATTTTACATAATATTAAGCATTTGTGTGCATAATCAATTATGTGCTATAATGTGTATGTACCAGTTACCAAAAATAATTCCATAGTTAACAAACCGATTCCTATAGTTGCAGGGCTACATCTACTGCAATCATTTTAGATGAGAAAGGTGTAGGAAAGACAAAAGGAAAAAAAATAGTAGGGAAAATTCAGAATACAGAAGTTTCCCTAGAGGAAATGCAGGATGTAGATATGTTTCTACAGCATGTGCCACTCCTTTGTCAATATTTACCCAGCAAGTGGAATGATAATGTGCAGTCATTATTAAACTCAGCTTTCTAAAAGAATAGTTTCTGGCTCTTGACACAGTTGCTCTGTGTAAATTATGCCAGGGATTATTCTTGGATTGTGCCACTGGCATAGTTATTTCAGATATACGTCTTGTTTCCAGATGGTTCATCTGTTTGTTTCTTTAATATATTCAAGATTCATTGTGTTTGCCACAAATTTACACATTTTTAATGTTGGTTAGTCAGATAAATCTGATCTTAGACAAAGGATAAAGAGCTAACATCTGTAGGTTTTCATGCTAATGCTAACTTTAAAATTTTCCTAAACAGTGAAAGCACAATAAAGTTTTTGAAAGATTAGCCAAACATTAGAGGTTTTCTTGTTCATCAAATATTGTAGGAAGCAAAACAGATCTGCTCAGTTCTACCAAATAATTTCTTTCAATGCAGGAAGCCAAGACATGCATGAAGCTAGCCATAGCCCATATTTTTCCTGCCAAGTTTCAGACTTTTGTTTCTACTCTTGAAATAAACAGTATTCATACAACAAGGCAAACTTATATAGTCATCACTTCTAAGCACTTCATGGCACTTATTACTCCTTTTCTACAAAAACAGCTACTGCTTTCATGGACAGGGTAACAGGGTAAAAAAAAAAACACATCTCAACTCCAAGCTGTGTTTTCAAGATTTCATAGTGGAACTCCATAGTGTCACCGTATTTTCCCCTTGTATCTTCCATACATTTCTTCTGAGATCGTTCACAAAGGACATAATGTCTACAAGAGCTTTGAATTTTTGACACATAATTTTAGGTCCAGGCAATGTTAAAAATGTCTACTAAAATAAGGATACCATTGTACTGGCTACTGACTACATGCAGCTGAGTTTCTCAAGGCTTACGGTCTAGTTAGGCAACAGAGGCAAACAGTTACTATCCCAAACATACAGGTAAGATGGGAGGGTGACTTGCCCAGGTCAAAAAAGACTGTGGAAGCCATTTAAACGGAGCTCAAGTCTCCTGAGTTCCAGTCCAGTGCACCTTACTTTTTTCTTAGATTATATAGCAAAGGACTGGGGAGAAGTGTCAAATGTTAAAGAGCTTTCTCTGATAGACAGGAATATATTCAGCAAAAATGCAGAGGAAACAACATACTCTGAATGCTAAATTTTGGGTTTCACAAACAAATCCTGCTGTATTACAGAAACTCAAGAATCAGGTCTGCACAGCATAGCTGTTTGTAGAAAATACTCAGCCATAACCTCTGATTTTCAAGTCCTCCAAGCTTTGTTAGCAGCGTGAAATGACATTTATCCCCAAATCGCAACATTCCCACTCCTATTTCATTATTAACTAGCACTAAATGCTGATGAAGAAGCAGAAACCAAGCTCAATGTCCTGGCCCACACATCAGAGAAAGGATTATACGCAGCACAGCCCCCAGGCTAATAGAGATCCTTTCAGAGACCACAACTCATGTACTGCTGCATTTTCTTACTCGTCTCCAATGCAGCCTTTGCTTATCAAGGCAGCATCTCCAAATTTTAGTAATCTTCATGTCTTCATGAAATACAGATTAGTTTATGGAACACATACTAGCAATGGATTTGTACTCATCAGCTATCTAGTACTTTTGACTTCCAACTACCAGGTCTTATAACATATTTCCCTTTCCAAGCCCTGACACCTTCACAGGCCTCACATCTATTTGACTACCTCATTCTGCCTAGAGAAATGCTACTCAGCAAACTACTCTGCCAGACATGTATTCTCTCATAACTTTCCTAAACTCATTAGTAACTAGTTAGTTGGTATCCAACAACCCAACCTCCTGTTTAAAAGCAAGTGCCACTCATCATTACCAACTATGTACTTCAGCAGCAAGCCCCAAGGGGGAAAAATTTAGGCTTCTACTTACTGCTTTTAGCAGCATTTGAATATACTTCCATAGTTGGAAAGTCTGGTCAGGTGTGGGAGCAATCAAAGATGCTGTATGGTTGCTCAGCCATTATCTAAGAGTTTATATGTAAGTTACAAAATTATTATAGTAAAAGTTACAAAGCCTACTAGGAAAGGTTTCCTGTAGAAAACATTTTCTGGAAGATAAGCCTTGCTCTTCTGGTTAGAAGTCAGAAGTTCTAGAGATATATTTTAATTGTTTGGGGGGGGACTTTCTGGTTTCTGTGCATATACCCAGAATAAGAGGATTCTGAGGTGGAGCTTCAAATTTATATAATTCTGAACTATTCTTTTCAGGTCACGTATTAAAGCCTACCCCTGACTGAAGAACAACTGGAAATCCATGCACAGTGAAGTTCTACTATTAATCCAAAAGTATAAACAACCTCGTCCAATATAAACAACTTCCTCCAGCTGATCAAGAACCAATGGTTAAATAGCATGTAAAGCCAGCTAGCTTTTCCTGTAATTCCTGTATTTTCCCAAATTATAAAATTTCAACCCTTCTATTGGAAACACTTTGGAAAATAAGAAATAACTTAGCTTCTTAGGTTCTCCATCTCCCAAGTCATACAAATAGCAGCAAATGCTGGTCAGCGTTGTCAAAATTTTTTTCATACTGCTATAAGACCTTAGGTTTAATTGGCAGAACCATGTCTTTGATTTTTTTAATGTGGAGTGATTCTGGAATTTCATAATCCTGACAGGTTTGTCAGATACAATGCAGTCAAAAGCCACAACCCAGCTGCAGAGGAGTGAACAGCTATGCAAACAAGCTCAAGCAATGCTGTTCCTCACTACTTTAGTACTAGAAACACTGTATTAAGCAAGGAGGCCATACCCGTGGGGTTCTGTGATCCAAAAAGCTTTGATCACCCATAGTGAAAATAAACTGCCAGGCATTTGCAGAATACTTGTGGAATCTGTGCAAACATCAATGAACATACCTTTCTCACCCAACAGTATGTTCAGGTCTATTTTTGAGATAAAGAATTGAGGCAGAAAAATATCTCCAGCCTTTAAAAACTGCTAAAAATTCCTAGAGCTTATTTGTATACACATATTATTAATCAGTGACATCATTAAGGGTTGCATGTAAAGTTACACTTGCAATTATATTGACAAAGTTTTGAGTCAGTGAATGGGAGGTTAAATCAAGTGCTTAGTAAAATAATTCAAGTCACAAAGAAAGCTTTGGAAACAAAACAGTGAGAATGAAGCTCTTCCATTCCCCTGTCCAGGGCCTCAACCCCAGGAATCTTTGCTCTGTACTTGACAGTCTTTTTCTCAGAGCTTAAAAAAGAGCAAGAACATTTTTTGCAGCCACAGAGGCATGTTCACTATTCTCCACAGTACATTTGCAATTCATCAGTTAACATCCTGCATTAGATAATGAACCATTAACAGTGTTCACCTGCACTGTGATGAAAATTATATCTCCACTTGCCATTTGAATCAGGCAACAAAAGAAACAGAGCTCACGTATGGTTTTAAATATCTATCTATCACCTCACAGTGGCATGTCACAGCAAGAAGGCTGTACAAATATGCAAAAAATTGTTGTTTAATGGCGAGAAATACAGTAAAGTTGTTTATAGTGGGGCAGTAAGTTCTTACAGGCAAAGTAAATTACAAACAGATTTTTCAATGACATTTTAAGACTTCATATTAGATTCTTATATACTGTTCAAAAATCAATTTTGCATGGAATTTCTGTGAGCATTCCATTATTAATAAAGCAGCAGTAGGCAACCCTGGCTGCACTCTCACAACACCAACACTTGATGGGAAAGAAGGCTGCCACACATAATCCTTGCCTTAAAGGACTCAGCCCTGCATTCCGTGCCCAGAGAATCTTTACCTGGGACTGGGCCCTTATGTCATCTGTAATCAAAAGAATGGCAAAGGCTGGGGAAGAGGTGAATTATTGGTACATCTCTGCAGGTCTTCACTTTACCCAACTCGAAGCAATTTAACTTCTGTGGGCATTAAATTAATCCACAACCTTGTACAATTAAATTCTAATTGAAACTCTCATAGAAACCAATTAGCAAAATGTCTGAGAATTTTAAAAAAATGTTTACATGGATACAGAACGGGTCTAAATTATTTCCTATTTATATCATGCAAAGACAATCACTTTGTTTTACTGAACAAGTTACCTTTTTGCTTGACTCACTCTGACTGCTGCATCTTTCCATATCATTTATGGGCATGGCACGGTTTTGATTTCAGGAGCAATGATCAGAATTGGGATATCTTTATCCTGGTAAGGCAATGTAATCTACATCTATCTTGAATTACAATTCCCACTATGCATCTCATCTTCAATTTTTATATACCTGAGAGTACTTCAGATCTCACTTTAATTTAGGACACGCTGAAGCATACGTTTGACTTTAAGCACATGTTTAAGTGCTTTCATGAAGAGACCTGGAATGAGGCTTTCACAATGAAGAGATGAAATGCAGAGCTAGATCCAAAACTTAAAGTGCTTTAAAAAATTAGCAGACAGGACAGACTGCTGTTGCTCTCAAAAACAACACTACTTAATTGCCCAATGTTTATGTGACCTGAGGCTTTCTTGTCTTTTAAATGAAAAGTTAAATGTTAATGTTCTTTCCTACATTCAGTGAATTAACATCTGTAAAAGGAAATATTTCCATACTGACCCTTATGCTGACAAATTAGTAATGTAGATTTTCTGATAAAGTCCATCTGAATAAGAAATTCCACATGCTAAAGAAAAACTTCATAGCTCAACATTATTATATAGTATATTAACTAATAGAGAAGTCTGTGTACCTTGATTGGCTAACAGATGAAATCTGAATAGTGCCTAATACAACCTAATTCATTGTTCAGAATTTATGAGACTCATCATCATTTAATTAACAATATAAATATTAAAAAACATTTTCTAATAAAATTTTATAATTGTAATAAGACACTCCACTATATGAATTATGGAGTATTAATTCACACCCAGTTGTGTTGAAACTGGGTATGAATGAATAGATCATAATTCACAACCTGACATGTCCTAGTGCTGAAAATAAAAATGCAGACTAAATAAAATGGAATAATACCTTGCAGAGACAAATTAGTTAAAATTCAAGTTATTAATATAATTTATTGATTCAGCTCTTTATTAACCAGCTTATCACCTATTACACGATGCCTAATTTTGTAGTCCTTACACATGGAAAATGTCTGCTTCAGCAGACAGTGATGTGATAGCGATGACTTCAGAGATCTTGCCAAGAACACTAGTAGAGATGCTCAGATTTCCACCAGCCAAGAACTTGGCTGATTAGCTTAATGAGCAATTTTTTCTAATGAAAGAACTCCAAAACAATGGATCTTAAGAAGTAATTAGGCAGTGACATGTTTTCATATATTCAAATCATAAATTGATTTGTCAGAACTACAATTTAACCAGAACGCTTGAAGAATTCTAGTTGAACCAGGCTGATATTTATGATCAAAAAAGGGAGAGAAAAGAACAGAAAACTCAAAATGTCTTTACAGTTTCTGAGTGGAAATTTTTTATTTTTCATTACAAACTGGTGTTTATTTTTAATTTGTGAACACATTTTAAAGTGCGTGTTAAATAAAATATTTTCATTTGTTATGTGAGCCAGAATTATCTCCTAGCTCTAGAAACAAAATGGAGGTTTTCCTCATAGATGTTTAAAACACTCAATATGCAAAAATCTTCCAGAGGTTCAACTTGTGTGAATTTTAGGAATAATTCAATTTGAATCAAGGTCAGTCATGGAAATCAGCCATCCACTTCTAGAATGGCTGATATTAAGCTCCATCTAACTCAAGATAAAAATATAGTGATCCAGCCAGTTTCATTGAAGGTCCTCTCAGTGTGCATCCCTTGTCTATGTGCAAGACGAAATGTAAAACCAACACTGAATTTAAGAGGAATTCAAGCTTTATTCTGGTTCTCACTTAGTGCAACTAAGTACAAGGATTCTACCTCTGCTCCACGTGGGCCACAAGAGACGACATCTTCTCTCAAATACCATGGACTCTTTGCACAATGATCATCATGTGACCCAGGCATTTGTACTGCTGACAAATGCTTGGATGTGCACCCCTCTCACAGCTGACTGCATTTTAGCCCCATGAGGGCATTTCCTGTCGCATTAGAGGGAAGCGTGTTGGGACCTCAGGAAAAGAAATCAGATTACAAGAACAATTCAGTTGCCTGTAATCCACTTTCTACACATCTACAGTGTTCCGAGAAGGGCCACATAGAACGAGCAATGGGTCAAACACCATTTTCTGTTGGACCAGATCCAACCATGACCCATAGCCTGACAAAAGATGCCACGGAACCAGTTTCTCCAAGACATGCTTCTTACCGCTGGAAAGATCCCTGTTGTCCTTCCTCTTCAGTGCACTATGTAATTTCCCAGTAATCTCCTCTGCTTCTCTCTGCAAAGTCTCTGAAATAGCTAGCACTGATAACATTTACAGACAACTGTGTGGCTACTATAACTGTAAATCTATATCCCTCTCACCCCAAGCAAAGAACTTGATGCAAGTTAGGAAACTCAGAGGAATGGATTACATTAATTCAGCAATAACTCAGTTCTTGCTCAAATTTATCTGTCGTATGAGAAGAGAGTACAAGAGGACAGGATGCTATTTCTCAACATTGGCTCTTTGTATTATTAGGGTGGCTGAACATCAAGGGTGAAAACTTGGCCCTTACAAAATTAGTGGGAAATTTGCCATTGACTTCAATGGAGCCAGGATTTTACCCTGGATGAGCACAGTTCCCATATGTGCTTCCATAATGAAAATTAGGAATGATTTGTCTGGTAGCATATGGAATCCATTTATGCATTATGAATAAGATTATTATTTAAAGTGGAAGATAAATGTAACTTAGCTACTATATTGATGCATGCCTTGCACATATCAAATATAGAACATGGGAATGAGAATCCATTACATTCTCCTCTTTATCTGTATTAGGTAATAGTTTAAGAAGTTTGTTGGGGAAGAGACTTACAGGACAGGGGAAAAACCAGCAACCTATCAAAGTGTTTGTTAAGTTTTATAATGATACAAGCCATGTTGTCCGGGTTCTGGATTTCCTGCTGCCCGTCAGTTTAAATGGATCTTTAACATTGCTTTAATGGCAGGTTCTCTGTTTGTGACTTAATTTTACTATTAAAAGAAATATATTTGAACGAATAAGAATGGAGAAAAAGCCGAAAAAGGGAATCTCATCCCTCATGGCTCTGTACTGCCTGACCTTTCCCACCAGAAAAATTATTCTGCTTCTTTGGAAACATGGCTGAGTGCCATCCCCACTGCAGACATGGTTTCAAACTGCCTTGGAGCTGTGCCACGAGGAACCTCTGGCTTATTATACAGGACGGATGCCAGACAAACTGGCTGAGGTGTGGTTGGGTTTTATGGACTTCCAATTTGAAAGTTATGCTATACATAATGTGATTAGATCTGACTGGAATGTTATTCCTTATTTTCTTTTATTGAAGTTTAATTGTTTCCTTATTCTGCTGTCATCTCTCCATTTGACTAACACTTGTGTATCACTGGTAAGATGTAATACTCAGCCTGGCTTTGTCTTTATACACCACTGTTCTGTGGACCCTTTTATGTTCACTCAAAGAAAGAGAGAAAGAAAGAAAGAAAGAAATTATTCAAAAAGCAAATTCCTTTTTAAGCTTCAGTCCTAAAGTTTTTGCAGAAATCCTGCCTGCAGCAAATGTTTTACCTGAAGGGGAATAACAACAAGCCATCAATCATACAAACAGACCTCATTCTCACTAAAAGGCATATGTAGTTTAGTTCGCCGTCGCGTTCATTTTTTAGCCTCTAGTTGTGCATTCTGATCTGCACGAGCAGATTGCTGAACACATCCCATAGAGCTCTGTTTCCTCTGAACAGGTACAGTGACCACACCGTTTGATCAAAATGCAAGATAAGGACCCTCATTCACAGGGGTTTTATGTTGGGATCAAAATTACTACCATTTAAATATTTTATGTTTGTCATATTCCAATCTAGCAAATTAGCTTGGCAAAACAAGCTTCTGTGGTGAATGAATTACTTCTGCGCAGTTTGGTGCTGGTAACGTGTTTGAAAACAAAACATAAGATTTACAGATATTCACAATTTATAAGGTCAGAATGAGTGACTAATTATAAAGTCCTTGCCTAACTCAAGTGCTGATTTACATCATGTGCTCTTCCTACTAGTAGTGATCAGTTGGACATGCCATCACATCCAGTGCACCACAGCCCTCTGCTTCTCATAAACTCCGGTCTCCACCTGCCGTTAGTATTTTACCTTTATATATGTCCTGTTCCATTCCACCTTAAGTTAATAGTGTGCAAGGATTATTGACAGGTGACTGCAATTGGAAAACTTTATGGTTTGTTCTAGTACATACTGTCCACACTTCCGAAACCCTCAAATAATGAGAAGCCCACAGGCTTTGTGGTTACACAACTAATCCTCAACTCTAAAGTTTATTCAAGTACTTCTAAACTTGGAAGCTTTTTTCCCAAGGAAACTAGAGAAACTCATAATAAGGATGTACATTTTTATGCCTCCTAGCCCACTGTGTCTCATAGGCATACATGTACTTCTTGATTATTTTTTGGCAGAGGTGGGAGCTAACTGGCTCAATAGCTGTACATAAGACAGACTTTCCCTAAGTGGAGAAAAAGAAAGTAGATCAGATTTTATAGCACTAGCATTTAGCATTAATAAAATATCTCAAATATGCAATTTTCTTTTATAAGAAGACAATAACTTAAAAAAAACCAATATATGACTACACAGCTTCATACACATGTCAGGTCTACAGTGCCACTGGAACAGAAGACATAGAATTAAATTGGGTTGTCCTTGACTGTGTTTCCTCAGGAAGCTAGTGCTGAGTTGGGGACAAGGGCAGAGATTACACAATTTTAGGTTTGTTTGTTTTTGGTTTTTTTTAATTTAAATTCAAAGATTCTTATTTTCTGTAGCACTATAGAGGCAAAAATGTAGGTATTTTAGTCAGATTCTATGCTTACATCATAGTTTAACCTACTTAGCTACATAACGTACAAAAAAATTACTTTATTAGAGGTGTTTATACAAAAGACTGCAAAGCCTTGTTTTGAACACCCAGTGCCAGCAAAACAAGGGTTAATATGCAGACCTTGTCGTTGTTCAGTTCAATTCCTAATAATATTGTTCCTTGCCTATAATGCCCATGGTTGTCTTATCACTGCTTTTCTCTTTCCCCTAGCGCTCTGTGACCTTGCGTTACTATCCAACAAAGTTGGAGAGCAAGCAGGATGCTTTATCAGAAATAATAATTTCAAATTAACGTTAACATACCTATTTCCTGTCTACCCTGCCCACTTCCCCCCCTCCCTTTGGCTATGATTTATTAAAATTATTTTGACTGAGTACATGTAGACCCTTGCCTGCTACTGGAGAGTACCAGATGGGTTCAGCTATGTGTCATAAACCTCATTCCTTCAGCAAATATGAGAAATACTCTAGATGTTCTTGAGGAACCAGTCATGGTTAGGAAGTAGAAATGTCACTGCTGGGGCTCTGAAGTTCCAGGTAGCCATGATATGCAGCACAGTGCCAACAGCAAAATTGCTACAAGGTCATGGATTTGTCAAAATATATGTTGTTTTCTATCCAAACCTCAAGTGACATTATAACAAGGTTTTACTGTTCTTGCTGTCACTTTGCATTAAAAGTCTTAGACCAGTAAAGAAAGACAGAGCTGAGGAATAGAAGACAAGCAGCGAAGTGCAGAGGTAAATTCATTTTTGGTGGCAGAGCAAAAAAATATTTCAATGGCTGGAAAAAGCAAGAGAAATGCGTATTGAAGTGTGAACTATAAAGTTCTGTCTCAACTCTGAGTGCCTAATAGACCTTAACTGCCCCACCTAAGGCCTCCACACACCCCTGCCCACAGGTTTAGGAGCCTTATTTAAGGCTCCCACCCACTCCTTGTCTGAGGTACACGGTTGTCTCTGATCTATCAACAGGACCTGTTACTGTCACCACCCTGCTGCACTTTCCTGGCCCAGGTGTTGTACAGCTTTGCCCTGTCAGTGAAGTCATTGCCTGGTCTCTCCTCTGACCACCCTTGGCTTCTTCCTTCTTGAGGGATCAGCTGGCTCTCACTGCAATGGAGAAGGGGGACCTCTCCTAGGGGAATGCATCCTGGGGAAGGACCAATAAAGGACTGCTACACAACCAAGAAGAAGGAAAAGAACTGTGCTTCCCACTCTATTTCACCTCCTCCAATCCCTGTGTAGAGATAGAAAGATTTTCCCTGCAAGGATGTGAAATGTGTTTCATGAATTTCTGAAAGGAAGACAAAGGCAATTGTAGACTCTTACAATCTCCGTATTGCTGGCAGTCATGCAAAAATGTTGCTGGCAAACTACATAGGAAAGAAAGCAGTAAATACATGCCAAGAAGTAAAATTAAAAGTCATAATGGTTCAGACTTACTCAGTTTCCATACTATCAGAAATTTTAGCCAAGACATCATTACTTACCTGACGTAGTATCTCCAGTAGCATATCAGCCTTTTTACCAAGTCCCTGTCAGATAGTACCATAAAATAATTACGTACATCTAAAAATAAAGAAAAAAAAGAAAAGAAGCCCCAAAACCCACAACAAAAAAATCCCCCACACCATGGTTGCTCTCATTAGTGGGAAGTGAATAGTCAGGAAGATGTCAGAAACTGAGGCTGTATAAAGAACATATTCTCAACTAAATTCTAAAGGACACCACATACAACCTGGGAAGGAGTTTTGAACCTGACAGCACTGATAGTTCCACAGTTATATTGTTATGCTGACCATAAGTGAGCATAAGGAGATCCTCATAGCTTATTATAGATGAGTGAAATAAGGCCTAGAAGATGGAAGTCATGAGAGAGCTCCATCTCTTTCAGCTCAAGCCAAGGCTTTACTTTTCTAAATAATGGTAGAATAGAAACAAAAAAACATTCCGATCACATCTTAAAAAAAAAAAAAAGAAAAAAAAAAAAAGAGGATATCTCTGTCTTTTGGCACAGGTCAGGTCAACAGAATTCTGTTCCCATGAGGTGTGGAAAGGCTGCACAACTACTCTGAAATTGTTTTTATAGCATCTGGGAGCTGTTCTGAGGCTTACTAGCCTGAGGGTTGATGCTTGGTCTGTGGATCTCCACTGGCATGGAAATACTGCTCATGTGTCTTCTAGCCTGTCCTCAATCCAAACATCCTTCTATACATTCAAGTGACACTTTGTTCCATTCCATTTATTTTGTAAAAGTGAAAAGCTTTGACCAGGATGTGGGAGGACTCTGTATTTTTATCCTTCTCAGATCTTAGCACACAACCCACAGGAAAGAAAGAGCTGAAATTACTTGTTTGCTTCCTTATTAAAAATAAAAATGTTCACAGCTGTTGATCTCTCAGTCATTTTCCCTGTTAAATGTCAACATACATCTGAGGTTACTAAAAATGCAGTATCCAAGATTCAAAATAAAAAATAAAAAAGTCCATGTTTAGCAGACAGTCCTGATTTATTTCCAACCTCCTTAAAGTAGGTTTTTTCCTCTCTCCCCAGATTATTTTCCTCTGTTGTGGTTCCCACTATCACCTGTCATCACAAACACAAATCCCAGTTCCTCTTTCACAGAAGCTAAAGAAGCTTGGTTACAAAGATACAGCTTCTAAAAACAGTACTTCCAAGGTGTACAGTTTCTGCATAAGAGTATATGTATCCAAAGCAAGGACTGACATAAATGCTAGTGACAGGGAGACCCTTCTGGTCCTGGCTACAAGGATCTTCCTACAAATATAAATAATCCAAAATTTGTTTGCCTCTATGATTGTTTTGATTTATATTTATTCAAAGATAATGTTGTACTGAGTGCACACCCGTTGTTTAGCAATACAGCTTAGACAAACAATTAAATAGCCAAGATGCTCATCTTGGCTATTTAACAGGCATACTGGAAAGATGTTCTAGCACATTCTGTCCTCTGCAGCCAAATTAATTGGTGCCTTAAAATAATGAAGGTTCCCAGTAATTCCTGTGTAAATTCTTAACTTATTCTAAAAAACAGCCAAAACGTGTATCACCAGCTATACAGGTGTTGCACTGAGGTTTCCATTAATGTTCATATGCTGGGAATATAGACAGCTCTGCACATTTTTTCCCTTAAACACACTCACAGTAGATTTGTCACACTGTTCTGTTCATCTCAAATGGAGGAATCTTGTCCAAGCAGTTTCTCATGAGCTGAGGTCATTATGAGATTTAGGAGTTACCACATAATATGTTCAAATTTGTGCTTTTAATTTACTGTGTAGTGATTTTAGTACTTAAATATCAGATTATCTCAATATAGTTGTATGCATCCCCACTCTAATAATTCAAATCAGTCAGCTATATATTGCTTTTTCTATTTCTCCTAAAATGATTACACTTACATTCTACCAGTTCATTAACAGAACACACAATAGCAAGAGATTAGGGTGAGAAATTGATGCAACTAATGAAACAATGAAAAAGAAATCATTCCCTCAAAGCACTGCATTTTTAGAAAAGTTTTGTTCTGTGGTGGAAAAAAAAAAACCCTACAGCTGTCAAAAATATGGCATCCTAACCTCTTAACAAATTCTAAAAATACCATCTGCAGGCAATGCAGTGCAGATAAACAGATGTTGCAGAAGTACAAAGCCCAAAGAGAAAATGGTTTGACAGTTCTAAGGTTAATATATCTGAAAAAAAGATAACATATGTTTCTCTGATGAAGAGAAAGAGAGACTGCAAAATGTAACAATTGCTAATGTTTATAAACAGCTATCAAATGACTAACATGCAGTTAATACCTGAATTCATTATTGTTTTGAGTTTCCTTAAGAACAGTAAGTAGATCAATTAGAGAGGACTACAAGTTCAGCATCTTTCTGTGTAGTGTTAGTTGTTTAGTTTAACTGGAGATGGTCCCTGCACTATCTTTAATCTGCTTGTGGGGTTTTTCTTCCCCTGTCCAAGAACTCCTCTCATTAAAACGAACTCTTTTGAAATATGCAGCACTGGCTAGCTTAGTCCCACTTACTAATGGTCCTGAATTGATTCTTAATTAGTTGCAGTTTTGGTCAGAATCCCATTAAAATAACTGAATGCTCCAACAGGGAAGAAGGAACAGGGTGGTGGTGTGCTGTGAGGTGCTGAGACTGGGGGTGAGCTTGCACCCACAGGGACAGCTGTGCAAAATGCAGTGAGATTCAGATCATGCTCTGTATCCTGGTTTGAACAGAAACCTTTGTATGGTAATTTATCCTCCATCTATAAAATATGACAAAGAAAGGCATCCAGGTGCTGTTAGAAAAACTGTGTTCCTCCAATACTCATCTAGTCTCCTCTTAAGGAAAAGATACTAACTGAGAAGAGTATGAAACCTTTTCAAGAAACCACTGCGCTTTTTTTTTTCCCCTCTAATTTTATTTGCTATATATTTTCTAACCTTCTGTTTATATTCTAGAAAGCCTCTGGGAAGCTAAAAATTCCACTTTCAGGTTTTTCTTCCAAATGACTCAGTATTTGCTATGAACTGAAGCATATTTTTGTTTATGAAGGGAATCAGTGGTCATTGTACAGCTGTTGCTTCATGATTTGAGTTTAATTATAGAAAAGTGAGGTATCGAGAAAACATGCTCTTCTAAAGCACTATCTGGAGCAAGTGTCCCTGTTGTTAGGGGACAGTGATATCACGTGAGCAGCTTTTGTATTCAGCAGTAATAATTCACTGCCTGCATGGGGGGATTGATCCCAGCTATGGTATCCCCAAAGGAGCCTCCACTAGGAATGGGCTCACATACTTTGATCTGTAGATTAACATGAGCAGGATCACAAGCCTTTGTCTCTTGTAAACATCGTATGTCCCTAAATTTGTATCCAGCAAAAGGCTGAGTCTTGTGTTTATTTGGGTAATGAATTGCAGTAATTAATGCATGCATTGATTCCTCTACTGACTCTCCCCTAAAGGCCATTTCCATTTTTAATTTATAGAAAATGCATACGATTCCTTTAATCAGAGCAGAGTCTGGAATCTAAAATAAACACATGTAAAAAATACAGTAAATAGAAGTGAGATTACTGAGCAGAATTAAAGTAGGAATTTAGGTAGACAGAAGTTGGTTTTAACATCATATTAAAAGACAGCTACATAGCAATTAGTATAAGAATATGCATTTAGAATTTTCAGGGCACATCCAACCCTATAATCAGAGAAGCACAAATCCTGCTATTTCATTGAACAGATTTCCACTTACTTCAGGGCTCAGTTTGGTCCCTCACATATGAATGTACATTTCTGTCACATATGTCTATTACAAAGATGTTTGGATGCTGTCTTTCTTTCAGTCGTTTATGGCTTTTGTATAAAAAAAGACCCTACCACTTACTAAATATTCTTGAGGGGGGAAGATTCAAAGGAGCAATGTGTGATTCCTTTATGAATTGTGAATATTTCCTATTTGCCAAGTGCCAAAACTGTGCTCAGCATTGTACAAGATGCAAAACGCAAGCAGCCTTTCCCCTCACAGTTCTTCAGCCCAAAAGCGGTTTCTAGCATTCCAAGCATTACCCTGATCTTAAACTGGACTGTTCACAAACAACACGGCTTCAGAACAAAGCAAAAATCAAGTGCAAACCAAATAACACAGTTTACCAGGAAAAAAAAACAAAAACAAACCAACAACAAAAACACCACAACACAAAGCCCCAAATAAATTATATCAGAATTTTATTTTTTTTTTAACTCCTGCAGTACTTTCAGACACTATGATTATCTTTTTCCTTACTTGGGAAATGCCTGCCCTGTATCATACAGTTCTTTGTATATATAAAATTTCCATATACATATTGAAATGTGTGTAAAATATGCCTGGGGAAGTATGAAAATACAACATTATAAATACACAGCAAGGCAGATGATGCTGTGCTGAGGAATGCAATCTAATATTTTTCTGAAATGTACAGGTAATATAAATTACAAAATACCCCACGGTATGTATGCAACATAAAGGACACAAAAAGAAAGACTGATTTGGAAGCACACACAAACTAAAGGAATACCTGATTAACCTTTCACTGACTCCTGAGCCACGTGATGCAAAGCTTGCCTTCCTCCTAGAGTGATGGCTTTAGAAGAAGATGTTAAATTTAACCTCTGGCGCAATGATAAATTGACAATAAAAAATTCAATGGCTTGGTAATTACCAATCACTTTGGACATCGGCAACATTTTTCAGTTCTGTCAGTGCTCATTGGCACAAAAGCTTCAGCTGAAATTCTCTCGATCTCCCTCTTTTTAACTTTGTTTTCATGATGCAGATTAAATCTGCCACCCTATTACTGATTCATTTTCCTAATTTTTCATGTCTGCACCATGCCCCAGCTGCACTAGGCTGATAATTGTGGAGCCCAGCCCTGATGATTAACATCAGAAGAATTAATTATGCCTGCCATTAAAATTCCAGGTTGCACATGGTGATCAAGAAAAATTAAGTTTCTCTAGGCCTCTAAATCATTTCACCTTTGAGGAGAATGATAGTGCCTCGACAGCTAAACTGCAGCCTGCGTTCCAGAAAAGGTCTAAACCACACACCCTTTGTGTAATTCGCTAAATGCCTTCCTAGTTATTCTCACTGTTTTATTCCACTTGCTAAAAGGATTTACTGCTCTCCAGATAAAGACAACTAAAGTATCTAGCTGTTTGCTTGATTCCAATATAAACCACCTTTTTTTCCTCCTTTCTGAGGCTCTTTGAGGAGTATCTGTTATATTAATTTCCAGATTAAAGCATCACACAGAGAATGAAAGATCCAGACACAGAAGTAGTTTCATAGAATTAGGAGATAATTTACTTTTGTCCCAGTTAAAAACTGAAGGGAAATTATGATTTTAGTACTAGATAAAGACAATGATATTTCTCAGAAATAGATAATGAAACACCAGACTCCTAAGATCTTTAGGCTAACTAGTAATGAGTAAGGAAAAAGCCTGTTGACTGACTCGTTTTGAAAAAGGTTTTTGCATGGGAAACTCAAAACATATTTGGTCTAGCCTAAGGTATGACATTTACTAGAGCTATAAAGAGTAAGATGATATGCATTTATCATGTTCTTTTTCTATGCTATGCTTTGTCTTTAAAGTACCATAATCCTGTATATTACTGGTTTAGCTTTAGAAGACTGCGGTGAGGAGTCATATTTTGATGAATGGATGTAAATATCTTATGTCAAATTGTAAATGTCACTCACTACTCTACAGAGTATGAATAAACTATACATTGTATCTGCTTCCCTTGCTATGTTTAGGCAGTACCACCATAGCAATTTAGATGTGGATATTCTTGTTAGCTTTTATAGATGACAGATTTCTAGAATAAACTTAACAGAATCAGACCAAAGAGCAGCGCAAGAGCAATTATCTTCCTCTATAAAATGTTATAAAATGTGAGGACTCAGTGCATTTAGAGATTAACTTCTACGGGAAGTCATGTGCATGGCGAAATAAGAGAAAGACCCTTCAATTTAAAACTTAAATTCCGAGTTTAACATGAACATCACTGCTATAGCTCAAGGATATTGTATTCTATATAAAATAGGCCATTTAGAACTTGTGAGGACTTTATTGCTCTGTCTCACGAATGACAACTAGCATAGTATTCGTGATTAAATGAACATTTATTGTATTTGTAAGAGTATTCCAGGAATGCCATAAAATGAAGCATGAAGTCATCCATTTAAACATTTTTAAAACATGTCTTAAATGAAAGCATTGAAAGTATCTCCTCACCAGACTTTTGTCTAAATCCAAAACCTTTTTCTTTCTTCCCCAGGACACAAAGGATAACTCAGAGGTACCAGGATTTTTGGCAAATCACAGATGTCTTCCCAGAGAGTCAAGAAAACAGTCAAACACATTGTCAAAAACCTATGAAATAAGGTGAGAGAACTCTGAATATACTTACTGGTCTTAACCATTTCTAACATCTGTGAAGAGAGAGCAAATGAAGTCCTAAAAGGGAAGACATGACAAGCAACACAATGAAATGGGATGAAAACACTGGTGTAAGATTATGTCAAACATTTTGTGAATTAGACCAGTATTCAAAACCATAAATTCTGTTTTTAGCAAGCATGGCTATCAGTCAATGTATTTAGGTGATAAAAGGTTAATCACAGATCTAATTTTAAGATTTAAAAAAACCCAAGTCTAACAGGAACAAGATGAAAAATAAGTGTAATGATTTTTGATACATGTAAAAGTTACTGCAAATAGATTTACTATGCAAACACATAAATGCTATATCAGAATCACAGTCAGCACAGTATGAGCTTTGGGAGATTATCTTCACTGACTCCAGTCTTCAGAATACCAAAAAATAATTAATCTTGAAAATAGTTTGAAAGGTTATTCTGGGATTAAGATATAGGCCAGGGAAGACAGGGATTAATATGTTCCATTTCCCCTAAAATAACCAACAACCTTTGTCCAGTTTATTCTTACTAGTTCACAGATGACTCTTGCTCCTACATATGTGCACATAGCATTTTATCTACCAGTGACTGAAATACAACAGATGCGAAGAGTATAAGACTACAACAGCACCAGGATCATCTCAAATCACGGAGTTAATACCCAGTCCAAATCCAGGCTTCCTTATTTATGGGAACTTGAATATAATATTTGGTTAATTATTGTAGTAAACAGATCAAAAATTTCAATCGGGGTCTTACATAAAATACTTTGGTTGTAAGAGATTTCAGTTCTGAATCTCTAAATTTTGGCTAATGCTGATTTCTACTCAAAACTTGACACATTAGCAGAGGGAGAAGAAGAAAAAAGGGAATGGGAAAACCGGCTCACAGAAAGAATCTTACATAGATACAGAAACATTTATGTTGTCATCTGAAATCAGAAATTTCTGTCAGCATTGTCAGGATGTGAATTCTGTCAGCCTACTGGAGAACAGCTACAAGAAGTGACACTGCTCCTTGTCAAAAGTGAGATTCACAACCCAGCTTGCAAAACCTCTGTAATAGTTTGACAGTTAGGATGATCAGCTCTAAATACAAAAATAAGCCATATCCCATTTCCAGATAACTTTAGGCAAATTTAAGTTGATATTTAGCTTTCAAAGGTCAGTGGCTCTGTATGAAACAGAGGTCTCTGCCATTTTTTTTTTTTTTTTTTTAAACACTAAAAAAAAAAATTACACCATCCCTTCTAGGTAAACACGATCTACCATCAAAAAAACCCCATTTTTGCATTGTGATTGATGGTAATCCTCTGACATCCTTTATCCTGATTTACTTTGCCTATTCATTCCAATTACATGATTGGTGAAATAAGTTACTACTGGACATCAGTAGAATTTGGCCTTTAACCTTTTATTTCCAGCACCACCACTGCTTGAAAGCCTCTGCATATGCCATCAAAATTTTTCCTAATGTTGTTTTCCACAGTATCATGTTACAAACTTGTGTTAGATATACAGTGTGCTCACCTTTGGCATGAAAATAATTCCAACAACTATCATGTGTACAACATCTGCCTGAAGGACAATGAGGTCTCCAACATAATCTCTTGTGCACTTCGTTTTTGTGATCTCTTTGGCATGATTACTATTGATTGGTTTGAGTATACCCTTGAATATTGTCTATTAACATATTTTAATTTTATTTATTATTTATTTGCATTAACGTGACCATCAACTTGAACCCACTGTGACAGGTGCTGTAAAACACAAGGGGGCTTCTCTCAGAGTTCACTTTCCAAGACAAGATTACTGACAATGAGAGACCAACAGAGGAATGAGACTGAATTTGTCAATATGTTGTTATAACGTTTTTGTAGCCATCATTAATTAAAAAAAAAAGTTTTGAGGAGAACAATGTAAAAGCATTTCTTTCAAGCAGAATGAGAATCATGTCTGTCATTTTTTGTTACACACACGTTGATACAGCAAGAGGTGCTTTTAGCAGTGATATTTGTTCTGTGATACATTCCTCCCCTCCACATTATTTAGGTATTTCTTAATCTCCCAAATCTATATTTTTCCGATGCTGTCAGTGTGAGACTCATGTTATCTCCCAGTCTTCAAAACCAGTGCTAATAACATGAAACTGTGAGAACACATGCAGCACAGCAAATAGTTAATTTTGTGTTTCTGCCTGGTGCATGAATTCCTGAAGCCAGACATAGGCTGCCACGTTTCACTAGAACTGGTACTGTGCGCCTACCAGTTAGGCCACATTAACCAGAGTTCCACAGGAAATCACCCCTTGTGGTCATCAAATCCGTCCCACAGCTTTACCTGTCAAAAAGACTGGAAGCAAACTGGCAATGCTGGACACTTCTATATCAGTCATGTATCTCAAGGCAGTTGATGTACACATATAAATCAGGTGTACCTCTTGTGCAGTAAGGTGAAGTAGATCAGCAGGTCTGATTTCAGCATTTTTCCCGACAATTTTCCATACTTTCAGAGCTGTACCAACTCACTAAAGATCAGAGACAACATTCTGGTGTTGTGTGAGAACCATGGAGAGGAAAAAAAGATAAATAATACACTGTGAAGTGTAACAACACGCTTACAATTCTATAGAGATGTTGCACAGATACAGCTAAACATATCTATCTTCTATAATAAAAGTTGCTTCATAAATGCAGGTAAAGGAGAGGAAAGTCCTTTTTCCTTAATTGCTGAATGGGATAGAAGCTCATGAACCCTAGTCTTGCTCACATGAGTAACCACTGACTCCAGGAAGATAACCTGCGTGTCTAAGGGCAAGTCATACGTGCAAGATTTGTAGAATCAGCCTCCAAACTTGCAGACTATCACAGTAAAAGCAATTACTAGAGAAAAATGTGAGAATCCAGGGAGCATTGATCAGCTTAAAGTCGTGAGAAAATGTTCCTGTAGTGTAACACTGTGTCTGTGTTGCTGGGCTGGGACACAGCAACAGACCGTTTGAGTTCCTTCTCTCCGTACCCTCTACCGGCGAAGGAATGGCTGGTAAGCCCTCATGCTGTGATGTGCATGTTGCTTTGTCACAAGCTGTAGCATCTGTGTCTAAGCCGATATGGATGGTACTATGTCCGCTGTCTTCTGCACATACCATCTCTTTCTGAGCAGCCATGCACTGGACTACTGCTCTGTAGTGTACATAAAAGCAAAGACACAGCCAAATGCAGTGTATGCAGTTTATTCTACTTAATGTATGTGTTTATTCTACTTAACACTATTGTGTATTGTTTATTTTTCTAATGAATTAATAGTCATGACTTTTAAACAACTAATTGTTTTTAAAATTAGCGATATTGGTATGGAGACCCGTTTACTACTAGAAAGTTAAAAAGAACAATTAATATTTTACACGCGCAAAATGAGCTCATCCTAATGATTTCAATGAAGTGTACGTTTAAATAATTCCAAATTTGTTTCCAGTTAATCCTTAAATAAAGAAAATAATTTATGTATACATCTTCAGTTCTGTGCTAATCAGATCTTGACTCAACTTCCCTCACTGTCTGTCACTGTAATTTGAATTGCACCATACCTGCCTAAAATATAATACAATGCACTCAGCATATATTTATCTATATGTAAATCCAGAAGCACATATACACTCAAACACCTGTCCACAAAGTTTTGCCACATGTTTGTGGGGCATTTCCTATCACAAACTACCTGAGGAGACTCAGGTTTCAGTTCTTTTCCCAATTATGCTGCAGCAGGACAGGGAGCTTGCCCGTCACTGGAAGACACTTCCACACCAGTCTTGTGGCATGAAAGTTGGCCCATTCAGTTTATGGTGCAGCAGCCTGTTACCATCTGAGTATCGTAAGCTGGTCACTGCAAGAATGTTCTAGCTCTACAGCTGTCATCCTACACATTCCAGTTATTAAACTGTCAGATACATGTAGGCTTTCATATTACACATCTCTTCCCATCTCTGTGCTCATAGAAGAGGGTCTAAATTTGGAACACACATTTTCTTTCATCACTCAAATTCATATTTATAACCTATTCAGATTCAACCCTTTCTCAAGGATTTCTCTGTCTTGAAACAGCCTTCCTGTTGTCAGGTCATTGCCTGTTTCTGTCTTTCACGTGGCACATCCAGGAGAACTCCTAACCAACTCAGACAGCAACCAGAGCTAGCTAATACCACTCCAATGTTTGCTGAAGTCCAAGCAGACTGTTAATTCTTTGGAGGGCAGATGCCCATTTCTGTGAGGCAGGGCAATGCTCACATCCTGGAATAAAGGGTTTACCACACACAGTTAATCTTGTAGTCCAGATACGCATCTAACTTGCTAATCATATTTAGGACATTCATATTCAGGTTCATGAAATTGCATGTAATTGGTCAGAGGCTGGGTCCTGGTGCTCTAGGTTTAACAGCTATAAATTATATTTAAAAATATGATTTTTCTTCGAGGAATACGTTTTACAAATTTACTGTCACCATCTGTATAGGGGTCTCATTCAAAATATAAAAACTAAACTGGCGTTTATTTAGGTCAGCCCATTCTGTCAGCAAGATCTGGTGGGATGATTCACACAAATAAAGATTTGGCAAAATATTCCCATGACAGTATCAGTGTCAGATCTCCAGGGAAGACTTTGGAAATATCAAAATACAATGAATTCTTTTTTTTTTTTTTTTTTTTTTTAGCAATAATCAGAATAAGGATAGCTGAAATGGCAAAAAAATCACAATCATTTTTACAGAACTATACTTACAATATTACATTTTGCAATTAATAATGTTTCTTAGGAAAAAAAAAATAATCAAAGCACACATGAGAAGTAGTGATTAATAACATTCCAGTTTGTTACACTTTCATTTGATGAGGACTTGCTACCTTGGTCAATATTTCATCCCTGGTGACTTCCCTTTTCACATGCTACTAATTCATGCTCCAGATTTGGAGAACAGGCCACGAGTTTTAAGCAGTCTCCAATTTCTTCCATTTTACAGCGTCGGCTATGTTTCATTTTAAAATATCTTAATATTGAAAAATTAGTAACCATCCTCCATATGCTGTAAAATATCAAAACTAGAAAACTGGCAATTTAATATTTTCTGGTTTAAACCGGTAGTTTACAAAAGCCTGACATTCACTGTCAATGCATATTTCTACTGTGAAGAAATCTGCATGACCTCTCTACTAATATACCTTTACGTGACCAACCAGAAAATACAAAGACAGTAACTTTTTCCTAAATAATACTTTTTCACATTCTTTGCAGTGACAGTAATAGTTAAAAACATCACCTGGAATGCAAATAAATCTAGAAACTTACAAAAATATCCTCATAGTTTCTGCAGTGACTAGGGTCAATTCCTCAAGGGTTTGATAGAGTAAAAAGACACCTTTCTCATGGCAGCTTCCCCTACTTATCCTGTACTCAACATAACCAGTAGGAGTCAAAGGTCAGGGGACAAATGAGAGCTACTCATCTAAGTGAGACTCTGCAAGAGACAAAGATAAATTGATATGGATGTGGGAAACTGGAATGAATGAAGAATTAAAAAGATGTTCCCACTGGTCTGCACCTGTACCAAAAGACAGAAAACAACATACGCTATTATCTGTGTCAAAACTGTTTACAACACTTCAGCTGAGACTGGCTGGGAAAAAGAGTGTGACATCTCTTCAAAATCACAATCAAGTATTTAGGTGTTTACACAGGTTTTACTCAGACATATAAATTCCAGATTGTAGGATATATTGAAAAATAGGTCATACACTTGAAATATCACTCTCACATCAGGTTCTCTGTTGAAGAACTGGATCATTATATGCAGATACGTTTTAGTGATATTTCTGCATGCAAATAAGGACCAAAGTTGGAAATCTCATATAGTCAATCTTTTGATGAAATTATCAGCACTTGATGATTTCAATAAGGTTAAAAATTCCACAACTGCTTTGAAACTCAAAGTTTTCCTGAGAGACAACGGTGTTCAAGTTTTGATTCTGCTTCGATTTAATCCAAATTGCTCTTCACTAGCTGATATCTTATGGGAGCAAAGCTTTATACTCCTTCTTAAGAACTGCCTCTTTCTGTGAGGAGATTTGGCTTCAGTAATATGGGGAGGACTCCAAATGATAAATAACCTGAATATTGAACAAATGGTAACATTTCATTCATGCAGAGCAGGAAAATTTAGCCCCCATGGGTTATGTTACTGGGAACTCCTTAAATCAAAATGTGGAAACTCAATATTGAGGTACATAAACTATAAGCTTTATTGATCATGTCTCTTGTGACTGGGCATTCCTACCATGCTAGAGACATAATTCTGCATGGGACTGATTGCATTCAACTCTACTTAAGGGTGCTCAGCATCTAAAGAAAACCATAAAATCCTATTTCTGCACACATGTATCTCAGAACAGAACTTGGAGGAATTCTCAAGGATATTCTTTTTCTTGAGATTTTCTGAAATCATGGTCAGGCATCTAAGAATCCTGAAGAAAATGAATAGATACGCTTTCCAGTGGTTGCCTATGTGGCATAAACTGCAGTAACAGTGTGAAATGCCTTCTAAGAGCCCAGTGTAGTTTTGTTTTCTGATCTAGTGCAATGCAAGTAATCCATTCTTACATATTTGCATAACTTTGCTTTATATCAATGTGAGTGACTATTTACCTGTCACGTATGGTGTGATACTGAGTACATGCAGAAAAGGACAGCCAGCGGAGGGTGAAGGAAGATGCCAAAGTTATAAACCAGTGCTTTTATTTACAGTCGGGCTTTATTTTCATGAGAAACTTCTCCAGCGCAGACATAGGTGCGAGTGGAGAACATCAGAGCTCTCTATCAGGCAACAGCCTCCCTGGCCCAATCCTGTAAATTCTCCTCAGTGGCATGCTTTATTGCCCCGGAGACACCACATGATGTCTATTTATTTAATTGCTTGGAAAGCCCAGCCAAAGAAGGGTGTCTCAAGTTTGGCATGTTAGTTTCCTGCTTGCAGATTTACAGTTTAGCACCGTTTGGGTTTTCAGAGTCTCCTTGTTAAAAGTGCGAGGGGCCCGTTTCACCAGATGAAGTACAACTCCTTTGTCTGCCTCCAAACAGTTGAAATCCCCCAAAAGGCACAGAGCAGAAGTGCAGTCCGCTTGAAAACTGGTGTGTGCCGCCCTTCCAACCACTGATTAATATTCAACATATTCTCCAAGCAGAACTCTATATCAAGTTTGGTGTTTTCTCTGTCCTGTCCTTTCCTTCCCTCCTCCCGCCTAATTTTGTAGACAGACAGCCATAATACGCAATAGAAGCATAACTCTTTAAACTGAAAATGTCATCACTTAAGAATACAAGAGAGTGGTATGTGTCATGTATGTCTGCAAAATGCAGTTGCTGTCTGTTACAGTCTGTAGCAACTTTTAAATCTGTCATCACGGCATGAATTTCATATTAAGCTCCTTCCCAGTGCTTTAGCCAGGAAGTAAAGGGGGGAACATACTGTATCATTTATGGGCATGCTGGTGCTGGGTCAACCATGACATCACTCTCCACTCTGCTGAGCTGTAATGAGGTGAAAAGGCAGCTTTAGAACAACATAGCACTTTATTTATTAGGAAAATTTAAGTGTGCGTGTATTTCAATTTATGATAAAACTGAAAACAAAGGTTATGGACTATAGCTCTCCTAAGGCACAAAGTGAGGGGGGAAGGGAAGGCATTTTGTAGCTGGTAAGAGATTTAATGCACATAAAGCACAGAAGATTGAAAGTTCTAGGCAGGCTAAAATCCTGTACTGACAGCCCAACCAATTAGAGATGGGACACGGCGCATTTTGCTGCAGTCAAATTGTACTATGTGCTTTGATCAGAGTGCGTCACTGAAGCAAGAGTCTAGTTGAGACTAGCTACAATCTTCAAATTTGAAAAGACATAGGCGTATAAATTGAACACAGAGGGGAAAAATATGGTGAGGGTTGGAGCCTATAAGAGCCCTTAATTGCAGAAGGTTCCCTAGAAATATGCAGTGCTTTTTTAATAACGTTGAGAAGCTGGGCAGTCATAGCATCTTTCCAAATTAATGCTTAAATATAAGATGGACATTTGTACTTTACAGTAAGGATTTTTTTTCTCACAGGTGGAGATGGGACAAAAGAGGTACAAAAATGTAGAAAAGCACAATGCAGAACAGGTCTGGTCAGATTTGTGACTAACTGCTCTTGTTCCTTTTTTTCTCAGCTATTTCTTCTAGTGTTCTGTTTTATTTTTAAGGATAGAATAATTATTTTTCATGCTTAAGTGAAACAGTAGGGAACATATTCTTTTTACTGCAGGCACACTACCAGCAGTTGGCTTTTTCTGGAAAGCACCGCAGAAGCATCACTGATGCTTACTTCCCTATTTTGAATCTTGCCTTGCTTCTAAAAAGGGCGTCCCACTGCCAGCTGATCACAAGCCTGGTAATCCTGTCTTTCTTGGGATGCACAGTAAACCCCACACCCATATTGTTCAAATAATACTTTTAAAACACTACATGCAAGAGAGAGCATTTATGCCTGTAAGATCTGAACACAGTAAGTAGCAGGTCTATGACATGACTTTTCAGGCACCTACTGTCATACAAATAATAAATAATAATTTACATAAATACATGACTACATGTAATTAAATAGAGAACTATGTCTAAGTTCAACTAAGAAATGTAAAATTTGATATTAAGATTTCTTCCCTATTACAAAAAGTTACTTTAACAGCTCTGGTCCCAATAAACAGATAGCCAGAAATTGGTGTGTAGCCAGAATATCTCAGGTTATAACCTCCCTAAATCTCACAAACCTCTAACACCTAGCAAATGTCTGAATAGTATTTGGCAGAAAATGCTCCATGGAAAACCCATCTGGAAGAGTCAGTGTCAGCCCCTGAAAAGGATTTTTTGGTTTGTTTTTTGTTTGTTTTTTTTTTCAAATTAGTGGTAAGCTGATGTCTCGGCATGGTGCTAGATGTACTGCTGGAGTTGTAATTTTTCAGATGAAACGCAAAGCTACGTTCCTCAGTGTTCATAGAGGTTTAAGAAACCATTATATGTTTCCCAAAGCAACTGTATAATTACTGGCCAAACTCTCATATGGGGGAATTAATTCTATGTAGTATTTTATCCCGAGAAGGGAAAATAGGTTTGTTTTTTTTTTTTTTATTTCATACATGTATCAGGCCAATGTCTCAGACATTTTCAAGATCATGTTTCATAAGCTAGTATCAACCTTCCAGAAAAAGGGGACATAGTCGGCAGAACAGATAATTTTATATCTGTTCTTATTTCTGTCAAAAATATCCACTGGACAACACCAAATATTTCATAAGTTGCAAGTGTTACATTTCCAATTATGCTCTGCAATATATATGTAAAAGAAAGGGCTGAGTAAATAGGGCAACTCACAGAGCAGGCAACTCCTCAACCCAAATGCAAGCAAAACCTAGACATCTTTCACTCTTTCTTTGTCCTTTTTCTTGATTTTTTGGGGTAATGATACCCCCTACGTTGTCTTTTCCTGTTTTCTCCCTGTTCTAATTAAGTTTGATCTATCTACTGATTTCCTTGCTTAGAAAAAAAGGTCTAAAGAAATGCCACAAATATAAAGTCTCTTAGTCCAACACTCATTCTTAAAATAGCTTTGCCTTCTCAGTGCACATTTGAAAAATGGTTCTGGAAAACTATCTGAGAAACCTATTAGTTAAAATATATTTATTTAAATTTGACTTGTAAAACATTCTGTCTACTTCCCCTCACATGTGTTACTTGTTTCAAGTACAGCATGAACCAACAGTAAACACTGTTTTCTATCTCTAGCTGTGATGGAAAGCACCTGGAAGACAAAAGATGACTGAAAGAATCAAAACCAAGACCATATCAGCATGAACCGAATTCATTCTTCATATGTTTCCTCAAATGTTGATCTAAATTGAATTACACTAAGTCTAGCTCTCTATCTGCATTTCTTATTAAATAGCTCACTGTTAGCATCTGCCTTTTTATTATACCTTGTGGCCTTTTCTTTCCCATTAATAACTTCACCATATGCCCCAAGTTCAGTACTTCCTCCACAGAATTTATTTTGTCATCTACAGAGTCTTTAAACTGTTTCCTCCTTCAGTATGTGAAACATCTTAGTAGAAGATGAGAAGCATAGTCTCTATATTTTCCACTACCTACATGATGCTCTTTTCAACAGGTAACCCTCTGTGCCTTTCTATATTTAGTAGTCCTGTTTCTATCACCCCCCCATCACACTGAAGAGCATGGTACCCCCCATGAACCTACAGTTTTCAGACAGGAATAGAGAAAGCAGCAGAAAACATTGTTATGTCACTGTATGAATCCAGAATGAGCTACTCTTGAGTATTTAATACAGCTTTGGTTTCTCTAGCTCAAAAAGTTATGGCAGAATTTGAAAACAGAAAGACAAGGCCAGCAAAGACAGTTCGGACTTGGGGTGACTTCTACACTGAAATGATTAAATAGAGCAGGACTCTTCAGTTTAAAGCCCTGCCTCTGAGAAGACGTGATCCTAACTATAAAAATGAGAAGTTGCATGAAGAAGCTGCAAGATCTTTTCTAACAGAAGAATTAGACAGCATCTAATGAAAACAGTTCAACCAATGCACAGTTATACTCATAAAATTAGACACAGTATGCTGGGAATGCTGAAGGCACAATGTGAATTGTAAAAGTTGTTAGATATTTTCATGAAAGAAAAATCCATTCGGGACTATTAAACACAACGGTATCACCTTTGCTTCATGAAATCCGAGAGCCATACATCAATGAAGACTAGAAGAACAGAGTGGGGATTATCACTATATGTTTGACCTGCTCTCATGCCCTTCCATAGGCAGCTATTAGTGGCCACTGTTGGAGGAAGAAATCTGGGCTAGCTAGGCTGACAGAGGAACTCCAGTAATGCTAGCAGCAAAATTTTAAAATCTCGTTGTCTGACAGATTACTGCCTGTGCAATGAGAGTTAGTAAGAAAGAATGTGTACTCCTGTCCCAGCTGCTCCATTTCGTGGTTTCAGTTAAAACACTAAACTGAGCTCTGGAACATAATATAAATCTTGGTCAACTTTCTCCTGTGACAGCAGGGACACTCAGTTAGTGAGGAAGCAGCAGAGAGCTACTCAGCAGTGCCCTACACTGATGTAGTAAGATTCACAAATGCTCTTCTGATAATATCTGTATCATTCGCATGTTACACCGCGTAGCAGTTCGACTCTTTAGTATGATGTTTGTCTTGCTTTCAGCTTGCTCGCTAGCTGACATCACAGACCTTCTATAAATATCAATACTTCACCTACATTTCTCTGTGCTCACAAATCAGAGGGTTCTTTTCCATTTTAATTCTCTAATATTTCTCACAGTGCCTTATAATCTGTACAAAGAAAGCTAAACAAGAAGAAACAGACAATGAGACACAATGCAGGAAGATGCCAAATCAGTCAGAAACCCCCACCCTATCCACACAGAATCAGTGCCAGCTGTAGTCCAATTAAACTTAATCTAGTCACATGCTCATGTGTTCCTCAGAAATTAGAGGAAATCAATTCAAATGCTAATGAGAAAACCCATAATTTATTATCTGCTGAGGAATGCATGTTACATTAATTTTAACTGTAAACAATTATTTTTATTGCAAGATTAATTACACCATCTTACACAACTTCCTTTTTTCATATTTTTTGAAGGAATTAGCTTTCTGCTACTGTTTTGTTGATCTGTCACAGTATTTTAAGCCTGGAAAAGTATAATTAATTTAGGATTACTAAAAATGTGGTTTTCAATTCTTCTGTCAAAGGAAAGTGGGACAAATGCCTAGGGCAAAATACAGAAAGATCAGGATGAAGCTCTTGGCCTAAACAAAAGTACAAGAGCTGGAAAACAGTGAATTCCTTATTCGGAGTCTGGAGCTAAAAAGTGAGAAAAGAGAGAAAGTCCAGGTGAAAGAAAAAGTAAACTGTCAGGGGTATTAGCAATAAAAAAAAAAAAAACACAACAAAACCAGAATTTGAAGTTAACCTAAAATGTCATTCAGCTAGATGAGTAGTTTGCTTTATTTTTAGTTGATCCCTTTTTACGTGATACTTTCTTTTCCTCTCTACATCAATTTCTTTTTTTAAAAAAAATAAACATTACACAGGAAGTTGGAAAATATTTTATCAATAAAACACAGGGAAGCAGTGGAAAAGAAGCATTTCAGGAAAGCCTATCTTGTTTGCTGACCAGAAGTCTTACTGTATTTCTATAAAGTATGTGTACAAAATGAAACATCTGCATTATAGCTGAAGTTTATTGCAGTGATACAGACAGGGAACAACAAAAATAATCCAAACGGCATTTATTTTTCCAGCTTCTAGACTTTTTATTTGTTTGAAACAACAACAAAAAAGGCTGTTCTAATCTTAGAAAGTGTCAGTGATAAACAACCCACTATTTTTTTTATATGTTTGATTTTTAACACCAGTAAGAATCCAGACACCCTTACCAAAACAAAAACCAAAACCAGAAATGCATTTAAAGAGTTAATGACTGGACAGACCATCCAATGTAGTAGTTTCATTTCACAGTAATTGCTAGAAGTTTCCTCAATACAACTGAATTGGGGCCTCAGGTTTTTCGGATGACTGTGGAGTTCAGGTTTCGGGGCTACAACTAGACGGGAGATTTTTCTTTACAAGTATTTTAGTGTTACCACTGGTCACATTATAGGAGATATGACAAATGTAGCTCTTTTCCTTCTTGCAAATACTTTGTGAAACTGATTCGAATTGTCACTAATTCATTAACTACTCATAATATATTCAAAGACTTCAAACTTATGTGGATTTGTGTATCATTTAAAAAAAAAGTTTACGCTACTTTTTATTCTTGTCATGTGAGAAAAAGAAAAGTGTAACATTGCAAATAACAAAACTCAAAGAATAACAGATAACTGTTTTGCACAAATAGCCTTGTTCACATGCATATAGTGAGGAAGATAATATTATATTCAACCTACAAACTAGCGCAAACAGAATACATTAGAGTAAATATTCACCAAGAGCATCTGAAGATGAGTTTCAGAAGGCTGGGCAGAGTGAACTGTTTGTCCCCAGACTGTGTCTGTAGTATTAAATCAGATCAGGATGTTATAGAGAAACAGTTTATAACAGCTGGCCAATTTCATACCTGAGGGTAATAGCTTAGTGAAAAATGCCTGAATTTCTTCATGTCTCTTCCGCTGTCTTTATGTTTCTAATAAACACAGAAACTGTACTGCACACAATGCTCTCTCTTTTCCTCCATCTTTGTGTTAAAAAAAATAAAAGCATCAGTTTTTAAAATCTGTCTCAGAGGATTACCTCTAGCTAACATGAAGTCTTGTTCATAATGCAAAGTTAAAAGGCAACAAAGGACAAGGGAACTTCAAACATCATCTGTGTTTGAATGTTGGTGTTGCTGGTCCTGATACTTCAGCAGACTGAATGGTTCAACAGGCATCAGAATTACGTTTTGCCTGCTCTAAAACAACTTTGATTTTCTGAGCTAAGCTGGATGTGACTATGCCATTTGTTGCATTTGTTAAAGGAACTCAGTGCATTGCAGTTCCATGTTCATCACTAATACTGGTTAAACTGTGAACCTCTCTACAAAGTAATAAAGTAAATGGAGCATGCTAGCGTATATCACACATACGTTAGGAACCAGTGCTGCCATGAAGCTCTGATTAAATAGTACAATCTTCATTCAGACTTCATGCTTCAAGCCCATACATTTTGAACTCCTTCCCAATAAAACTAGAGAATGTGACAAAGCTACTCTGGACCCCTTTGTACTTCACATACTGATGACATACAATGACTAAAGGAATTTTTCTTTGGCACAGGGTATTATGTTGCCATAGTGTGTGTACTAACACCCCTTCCTCCCAGTTTGCTCAAGCACAATCTGCACTTCATTCTGACTAGCAGAAGCTTTGACATCTGTCTTTACTGACACTTCTCACCATTAAAAACAGTGGTGACAGTTTCAAGGAAAAGTATACAGGATTTTTCAGAGAGGTATTTAGCGGAACAGTAATAATCACTAGAGTTGTAAAAGTGTCTTTGAAGAAAATCTAAGGGGAAAATGGAACTACAACTCCAATCCTATTAAGCAAGGAGCCCTGAATAAAAGTCATTATATTGTACATTTCAAAATTTTTTAGTTCAAAGTCAGAAAGAATTATTAGATGCTTCCAGCTGGCCATCTGTTAATTAGAAACCATTAAGTTTCATTCAGATGGCCCTCACTGATTCCCAAAATTTCTAGCTAAACCAAAATATTGACCCCATTGGGATATTAAATTACTTACTGAAGCAGAAAGTAGAGGAGCACAAATAAGAGTTAAACAGGCAAAACTTCCACACAGACAGACGACTGATGAGGTGAGATATGCCCAAGTGATCTCAGCAAATGAACTCTAGTCTCCATGAGTGAGGGCCTTCCCCATCTGGGTTGCAGGTGTATCCCTCACAGACAGCAGTCAGTCTAACACAAGTACCTGAGCAAGACAAGCCAGATGCATCCAAGAGGTTTCTCTCTACAACCCAGAGCACTGGCTCACATTATCTGGTGTCCCATGTCTAGTTATGGTCAGCCTCTCCTCCTTTAGGGGAAGCTGCAAACAAACAAAATCCTTGGATCCATATACTTAATTGAACGTCTGGGGAAATCCCTTCTTGACTGCCTGAAGCTCTGAAGCTTGAGAACTCTTTATAACCATTGTCTTAATGCAGAGCTGGCTATGTCACAAAACAATGAAAAAGCATTTGAGAGAGAGCAATGCAAGCATTTCATTTCTTGCTACAACCCACAAAAGAAAGGAGGAACTCAGATTTACAAACTCCAAGGACAGAAAAGATAACTGGAAACTTCCAGCAATCCACTTTCACTGCCATCCACACATTCCTGTCCCTACAAACACACAGGTATTAGAATTTCTCATTGCAACTGGATTTTTTTTTTTTTTTTTTTTTTAAAAAAAGACAATCTAATCTCCCTTCCTTAAAAAACTAAGTAACAGTGAGTCCTCCACCTCACCTGGCAAACAGTTCCTGCATCTAATTACTCTCACAGCTTCCAGCCATTCAATCTTGTTATGCTTTGTCAGCAGGACAGAAAAGCCCAATTATCACTTTTTTTTCCATGGAAGGCTATCCGTGTGCTTCTTGACCTTATGTTTAAGAAGCTGTATAACTCCTTGCTTCTTTTTTTGAAGAATAAGACTTGTTTTCTAACACCTGCATAATTTTCATGGCTTGCATCTGAACTCTCTTACTTCCACATCTACCTCTTGAAGGGTAGACTCCAGAAAAAAACCCACAACCTTACTATTGTTGCCAATATTAATCTTGCCAATATTGTTTGTAGATTTTTACATCTACAGATACTTTTCTTCTCACAGTCAAGGAACCCTTTTAGCTACAGCATTGACAGCTCATATTGAACTGAATATTCATAAGGTATTACATTCTTCTAAGACAAAATTACTGCTTACATTCTGAACTTCTAGGTATAGCATATCTAGCTATATTTTAGCAAGTATCTGTAGTATAGTAGCTATAGTGATATTATCATGCAATTGAAAACATAAGGGGTCTGTGACCATGTCACTAGGTCACTGATATTCATCTAACAATTGCAGGGGTTTTTTTATTGTTACTAACTCACTAATGTTTGTCTCCTCTACAGACTTTAGCAACTAAGGCTTTTCAGCACTGTCTGGCTTTTTTGACAAAAGTATTAGCATCAAAACAAGCCTAGATCCCTGGGGAGCTCCACTGGAAATAAATCTACCAAATTAATTTTTCCCTATACACAAATATATTTTCATATCTGCCATTAGCCTATTTTTAATCCTTTTAATAAGTGTTATGTTAACATAATACAAAGTTTTTTATAATCAAAAGAGTTCAAGATGAAAGATATGTGCAAATAACTGCAAATAGTCAGCTCAGCACTTATAAACTGGTCATATATATATATATATATACGCTACTTGCCTGTTCCACTTGAGAAGTAAACCAGGTCAGCTAAATCAAAAGAGGTTCAGTTAGGACAGTCACAATTGCAGCATAATTACAATGGGCCATACTTGTGCAGTCACTTAACACAACACACCTGATGTGTATCTCGACTCAGATTGCTGCTGCACTTTACCAGCTGCATGCAGCTGCACTGAAGACATTCCACAAAAGTGCAAAGATCCTGCATGCCTTGTACAAGCTACCAAAGAACCTACCCACTAATGATCTGCAGCCTCCAACTTTTCAGAATTTTCTTCTTCAGCCAGCGTTCAGTGGACTGGCATAACTTCTTGTGTACAATACTGTGGTTTCTAAATATGGTACAGACCAGTTTTCACAGTAAAGTGATATATGCCTAATAAAAATGTGTTCTTTTTGAAAGCTGTATTAATTTCGCATGATGTGCCTGCTGATTTAGTCTTGTTCCTGGTCTACATATGTCTCAGTTGCAAAACTTCTGTCAAAAACTCAACTGTCAAATTTTTATGTACTTATTGGATAGCATTCAAATGTAAAGTTGCCTGTAAACCTAAAAGCCAGTAGCTGATTACACCCAGAGGCTTAATTGCTTTCCTTCCCTTTAATAGGCTTCCTAGTTTGGAATCTCACATTTTGGGTAAATGTGTGAACAGAAAGCCTGAATCTTTGAGGGTCATTCACTGCTTATCAGAAGCCATGATGAATATCTGAGTAGCTGTACAGCTTTAGATGTGACAGTTATCTGTGTACTGCCATAGCTTCATCACAGATAATGTTGTAAGCATTCCTAATACAAACTCAAATGTTATCCTATGTGCAGGCTGATATCAGACCATCTGTGAGCACAAACATTTGTGCAGATGAATTCCTGCTGCATATCAGCTGATGAACATATAGATGAGTTTCCTCTGTGTAAAACAAACTCTTTCTGACTAATCAACCTTTGCATCTTGACACTTCAGTAGTATGGTATATACATCCTTTCAGTTCTGCCATCGGAATGTAATAAATCTTCCTGCTAGTGTCATAATACTCTTCTCAATATTTATAGTTACAAAAATTTAACTCTTGACTGCATGTTAAAAAACATAGAGAGGATTGATTGTTAAAGTAAAAATCAATCTGAGGGTTTTGATGATTTAACAAGCCGCAAAAGCATATAAATGTATCACAAAAACTTTGATTGATTTATAACTTCGTAATCCATCCTTCCTCATCTATTATCCTGTAAGTACTATATTAGCAATCATTAGCAGCAAGACGAGATAGAACACTGACATCTTCCTGACACAATATGACCATAACTGGAATCTTCAAATACACAAATGCTTTTACCTGGCTATTAATAGTGCCCTTCACTAAAGATGGACCGGTATTACCAGCCGTATTGAACGACTGAAGTTTGCTATCAATCCTGGAAGTGTCTGCTCCGGATGATTGTACCTACCGGAACAATAGTGGAGTGCCAGCCAGACTACTGTATTACTGTTCTTACCAGTACTTTCATTTATCTCTGTAGAAAGACAATCATTTAAAATTAAATCTATAGTAGTAAGAGAGAGGTGGATATTTTTCAAGATCTTAGTATCAGAATCTGACTCTGATCTCCATGAAATAATGTTTTCATTTTTCCCCAAGCTTACAATTCTACTGTGTGCATTAAACTTCAAGACTATGGGCACAGGCTAGGACCAGCAGTGATGTCAAATAAAGATCAAGAGCTTATTAAAGAATAACTCTTTGTACCATCACTATGATAACACCTTTTCTAAGGTATTTAACTGTCTCTATACAGGATGAAAGAGCACAAAGTCTCCACCAAAATGAATACCAAGGAAGATTGCCATTAACTTAATTTTAAACAAATTATAAGCAAAAACATCTTTGTCACCTGTACACTAAAAAGGCATAGATTTTTATATAGAATATATAAATTATATACACCATGCATGTCAGTGATCTAAGCAATATACTGAACAGATTGGGCCGCTATATATTTTGTTTCTTCCTCCCATTGGCAAATTTTTGATAGGTGACACTTGTGTTTGAGCTATTAAAATTCTTTACAGAAACAGGTGTTGTGAAAGCTAGCCTAGACAGCAGGCTCTCCCAGGGCAATTCGTGGCCCTGCCAGATGGAATCCCCCCTAGTTTTCTCCTATCTCTTACTGCTGTGCATTTTCACCCTATAAATGGATGCATTTTATTGCTAAAGTGCCTACCCTGGACCAGTTTCTTATCTCCTTTATACTACTGTAAATCTAGCACAATTCCTTTACTGATAGTGGGGTCATTTTGCATTTATGCTTGTGTAAATCAAGCAAAACTTTGTCATTTCTGTCTGCACTTTTAACACTAAATATTCCTATTAGTGTTAGTCTTGTTTTTAGCTGTGTAAGAAATCCGTAACAATGGCAATAGCCTGTAACAAGTTTAAGACATTTAGAAACACCTAGTATTATATAACATGGTCTACTTCATAATACTGAACTTATTGTTTTCATATAAGTAATTTCTAAAGAAGTTCCTGCTATACCCTGTTGAGAGCCCAGCTGCGGATAATTCCATGTCAGATGACAAGCTCCAAAATTTCTCCAACAGGGTTTTGTCTACAGGAGCAGGATTGTGAACTGGATCTTCATGCAGGTGTATAGGACAACTTTTGGTGACGATGAGCCATTCCAGGTTCAAATCTTTTGTTAAACTGTTGTCTTACACTTTCACATACGGACTTAGTGCACACCTAGTACACGGCAACACATTTAAAACATAATTGTATTGGGCTTGTGTGGCAAGGTTTTGACAGCCAGGGTGTCCACAGGGGTGACTTCTGTGAGAAGCTGATAGAAGCTTTCTCCATGTCTGGTGGAGCCAATGCCAGCTGGCTCCAAGACAGATTCACCACAGGCCAAGGCCAAGCCCAATAGTGATGGTAGTACTGCCTCTGTGATGACATATTTAAGAATGGGGGAAAAAAAACAGTGGAGACAGAAGAGTGAGAAAAACGTGAAACAACTCTGCAGACACCAAGGTCAGTGAAGCAGGAGGGGCAGGAGGTGCTCCAGGTGCCAGAGCAGAGGTTCCCCTGCAGCCCGTGGAGCAGCCCACGGTGAGGCAGCTGTGCCCCGCGCCCATGGAGGGGAACGGTGGAGCAGAGACCCACCTGCAGCCCGTGGGGGACCCCAGGCCAGAGCAAGTGGATGACTGAAGGAGGCTGTGACCCTGTGGGAAGCCCGCGCTGGAGCTGTGGCCCCACGGAGAGAGGAGCCCACGCTGGAGCAGGTTTGCTGGCAGGAGCTGTGACCCTGCGGGGGACCCACGCTGGAGCAGCCTGTTCCTGAAGGGCTGCACCCCCTGGGAGGGACCCACGCTGGAGCAGTTGGTGAAGAGCTGCAGCCTGTGGGAAAAAGACTCATGTTGGAGAAATTTGTTGGAGGACTGCATCCTGTGGGAGGGACCACACAGTGGAGTAGAGGAAGAGTGTGAGGAGGAAGGAGAGGCAGAGACATATGATGAACTGACCACAACCCCCATTCCTCATCCCTTTGAGCTGCTGAGGGGAGGAGGTAGAGAAATTGGAAGTGAAGTTGAGCCTGGGAAGAAGGGAGGGGTGGGGGGGAAGGTGTTTCAAGATTTTGTTATTTCTTATTACCCTACTCTGATTTGATTGCCAATAAATTAAATTAATTTCCCTGAGTCAAGTCTGTTTTGCCTATGACGATAACTGGTGAATGATCTCTCCCTGCCCTTATCTTGACCCATGAGCCTTTCATTATATTTTCTCTCCCCTGTCCAGCTGAGGAGGGGGAGAGATAGAGCAGCTTTGGTGGGCACCTGGCATCCAGCCAGGGTCAACCCACCACACTAATATTTAAATACCAGTAATTAAGTGTTTATATTAATCCAAATCATGAGACAGTCTTTCTGCATCAGAGTGATTCCCCTGAACCCTGCATGCACCTTCCATGTGTATATCATATCCTTCACTCACAGAAGAAAAAGATCTCTGGGAACTCTAAAATACTGACTTTTCCCTTTGGTTCCAGTGGGCCAAGGAATTCTTGTGGGGAAATAAACACTAGGAATGGCTGATAGGAACAAATAGTAGCCCCTTGTATGTATCCTCATCTTCTGAAAATCAAAACATCTTCAGGCTAGATTATAATTTTTAAGATCCTCCTTCACATCCCTAATAATATGGGGGAAGTTGGAAATGTCACTGCCGAAAATTAGTATGCAGCTTGTTGGTGCCACTCTACCAGGCAGTAAGAGGGGAAGTATAGAGAGCTAAAATACAATCAAAGCTGGCAGTACAGCTTCCATAGATCCCAGGGATTAATTGAAAGAATGACAGAAAATAAATCAAATGGGATATTTGGGACCAGAAAGAACAAATGCGGGAGACTTCGTTGGATATTTGCAAAGAGCTCATACACCTTCCAGTGTGAATAAATGACTGAACAGGATTGGTCAAGAAAGCAGCAAAACCATATAAAATTACATAAGTACTTTGTCCTGCAATGGAAGAGGGTGTAAATCTCAATGAGTCAACATGCCTAAGAGGCTGCCATCTTTAAATCCAGCATCTCCATATATCTATTGTTCTCAGGCTCAGTCAAGGAATATTTCCAGATTTCCAGTGTTACTATTTCTTTTTTGTTTCTCTGAAATAAAAACCAGACAGGCAAAATAGCACAAGGCACATAGTCCTGCTGAGCACCAATTCTGAATGAAGTGTCATGTTCATACTTCCGTGTTAGCATGTATTGTCCACTGGGTGAATCTGTAGTATAATATAAAGGATCTGTAAGACAGCTATGGGTCTGTAACGTTTTCACCAAAGAGCACTCCACAGACTTCTCCTTAGCCCTTTAGCAATCAAACCGCCAGCTGAAAACTGCACACTTGAATAATTATGAAAGATCTTACTAAGCTGCCTCTATAGATGTGTTTTCCTTCCATTGTGCTTTCTTTCTCCCAGAGAGCATAACGAAATAGACACTTTTAAGAGTACTTTTTAAACATTGATTGCTTTAAACATTAAACTGCCACAAGCCTAAAATAAAATTTTATTAAATTACCACTATATTGAAGACCATGGCCCAAACCTGAAGACAACTAAGTATATTAGTAACATTACTGCATGATTAGTGTTAGCAAATTTATGAGTCTGTCGTAAGCATCTGCAGAAGCATTTCACCATTCACAAGTGCACATTAATTAGTTAATAGCTCATATTATACATTAATATCTAGGCAAGGATTCCTTAAAAATTATTCAAACACTTGTCTTACTCATGTAAGTAGCCCCATTAACATCTATAAAGCTACTCCTATGAGCAAAGTACAGTTCATGGGTGTTTCTGGAATCAAAGGTTTTGGCATCTGTGGAAACTTTTGAATGAAACCAGCCATAGAAAGAATCAGTGACCTGCTATTATGTTCACAGTTCTTTACTCCTGCAAGTGCTTGCAGAATCAGGCACCCTTCTTCATAATAGTAGAATACTTTTCAATTTCATTCTTAGTCCAGGTGTTCTTTGCATTTTGAAATTTCTTAGAAAACATTACTTCTGTAAATATTAGCAAGTTTTAATTTATATAGTGGGTGAACTGTACTAACAGTTTAGTACTCCATTTCCACTCCTCAATAAACAAATTTTGGTTAAAATCCCATTTGCATTATGTTATAAAGTTGGAGATATATACATACAGATAGATACATAGTCTGCTCTTGACAGATATTTCTGGATTTCTCTCTCCCTTTTAGATGGCTATTAAATGGTTATCTAACACACCAAGAATAATTTTGAAGGGAAAGAGTTCAGTTTCCCAACGGGGTATTTTATGTGTAGCAGATTCTGTCATCCTTAAGCAAGCAGTACATAAACATTCTTATTTAGCTGATAGAGGCACTGTATAGATCAGAGAATCTTTAATTAGCACAAGGACAGCACATTCCTGTCCTCTGTTTATGATACTTGCAAGAAAAATTTTTATAAAATTTACTAAAAGTATTTTACATTTAGTTCAAATAAAAGTAGTACTCTCTTACTGTAGTCATTACAGACCTGATTTTGTAATCATTCAATTGCCAGAAATTCTTTCCTTCTGACTTAAAATCTTTCCAGAATCTGACACTATGTGAACACACTTTCTGGATCTTCTACTAATTATGGACCTGATCTGCAAATACTAACTCACTAAAGACTTGTTATAACAACTTATCACCACTTATGAGTCATCCTACAATAATTTACAAGGTTGGATTGCAATTTTATAGACATAATTACCACAAAGAGTACAGTAATGCACTCTTCAATGTTATTTCCCACCACGCTGCAAAACTTTTGATTCTTTAACACCACACTACAACAGGGAGGAATAGTAAGAATTGTATCGACAACTACAAGTACTTAGGCATACAAACCAAAATATTTTGTGTATTTACATATAAAATTCTCTCCTCTTCTGGCCACGAAAACTGTCCCTTCTGTGTGAATGTTAGGCCAGGAGCTGGCCAGGAGTGAAGCACCGCTTTCTAAGCTTGATACTTTCAGGATCTGTGCATGCATACGGGTATCTACAGGCCCAGATACCACATAGCCAAAGGCCACAAAGGAAGTCTGTAACAGAATTACCTCAGCTTACTGTAAGTATAAGCATACCAAAGATGTTTTCTGTTTTCAGCTGAATTTCAAAGCATGTTCAGGAGTTCTTTTTGTTCCAAAGGCTCTGAGGTAGCTCATTCAAAGCCATCTCAAGCATGACTACACACTGTGTTTTATCTTGTACTCATTTCCTCAACATTCTGGACCTGGAGAATTTAAGAAAAACACCTCAAGCTAAAACAGTGGGACTTGCAACAACAAATGATTGCTGGCCCACAGAACGCAGACCTTCCTCAGCTCATCCAAATGCACGGAGTGAACTCCCACAAAGCATAAAGAATGCTGCAAAATTCGTGCCATTCCATTCCCAGTGCAAGGCACATTTCTTTGACATTGCTGTCCCTAAAATAAGCCCATACCAACTTGTGAATTTTAAAATAATACATCTCTAGCAAACCAAGACATTCCATTGCACATGCTTCTTTCCTGGGGAGAGAATGAGAGAATGACCAACATATGACAGATATTAGTCACATTCCTTCCTGAGCTGCTGAGCCCAGAACTATGATGACAAACATCATTTAACAGCCTAAATATAATGGAATCTTGGAACTAAACCTATGTCTCTTGGGAAACCAAATCAGAGAGCTTTAATAAAAAGACAGCATCTTAATATGAAAATTTATAGAGGCAGCAAAGACCCACCTGTGTGATGTTTGTTGCATGTAACTGAATTCACCAAAGAAAATACATCTTAGATGTTTTTATACATGGAGAACAGCGGTCTGCATTTCCTACTAAAACTAACAGAATGTCAGTGGGTATTTTCTGCCTTCATATTCATAACCATCTCTCCAGAACCATTTGTCCTAATCACAAAAATTTGTTTAGACCTATATGCAGGAAGTGTTATGCCTAACAACAGTAAAGATGTAGAACTAACTTATTAGCCAGAAGCAATTTATTTTTCCTTGATCTGCACACGCTTTATGCACAGCCATGTTTAAGGAATGTACCCAGTGAACCTTTCCTGGAATATAATACCCAGAAGAGACCAGGCCACTCCACAAATAAGAAAAGGTACTTTATTCAGAATCACCTTCAAACTGACAAAACCTAGAAAGCAGTCAAAATATCAATTCTTTAAACTAAAGACTACCCATATTCTCTCCCTTTTATTATGAAAGACTGACATATTGTGGTCTCTTAAATCTAACAATTGCTATCCCTGGCTTTATGCTACATCCAAATAAAATTAAATGTCATATTTAAAATAAAACGCATTGAAGTATTACAGTATGATTTTTGTTAGTATTAGTGCCACTGGCCTCCAGAAAACACTTTTCCCTTTTTATTTCCCTGTCCTTACACTGTTTTCTAATGTTCTCCATTTGATCCCCCTATCTTTTAGCACAGTCTCCCTACAAAGACATGTCACACTTTGTGATACGAGTACCCAACAAGACATATGCTTCTAAGAACCTTCACTGCAGTGGTAATATATGTTAAAATGTATTACAGGAATTACTCTTATTTTAAAGCACAAATACATAAAAGAGAAGTATCACCTAAAAAAAGTTAATTTGTAATTCTTTGACCAACTCTAAACAAACTGAATTCATGGGTCTGGGTGAAGTTTTAGTCTATTGCCATTAAAAGTCACTTTACAGTTGAAATGACAAGTGATACTTGCTTCAGGACATTATTGCCATACTAAGAAGTTAAAAGTAAGGTTGATGGTATCAGGGACAACAGGAATCACGGCATCAGAAACACATTTGTTACAGTAGCAATAATAAACAAAATAAAATTAAGAATAGCAGTGGACCAGAATCAAACTTCTAGTTCCAAATGTCACTGAGCTTTAAATGCCAGTGAAGTCCACATTTAAATTCTGTGGACTGAATTCTCTGGCCAAGCCAAAATCCCAAGGATAAACACCAGTGAACTTTAACTGAATGTGACTCCAGATACAAGAAATGTGTGGCTTGCTACCATGCAACATATTTAAACACTAATTAAAACAAGCAGTAGACCAACAAATGCCAACAATAATACTAAGAATAATACTACAGACATGCTTATGGTAGGGTACCCATCCGGTTTATAAAGGAAAAGGGATTCTTTAACTGTATGTCTCAGTTGTTCTACCAAAAAAAAAAAAAAAGCGAACAAAGCTAAAACTAACTTTATTAAGTGGAATTTCTAGGCTAAGAAAGAATCACAAGCATTGGGGAAAAAATAAACACAAGAACCAGCAAAAGGCAGACAATATATGTTATGGGGAAGGGAGGAAAGAAGGAATTTTACCATTTTGTCATTTTCTGTTTTGAGTTATTTAATAAATGCTGGGATTACTGCAAAGAAATCAGCTGGATGCAATTATATGACACCATGCCAGCCTCAGTAATACTGGAACTCTAAAATAAGCTCAGAGCTCCCTCACAGCCTAAACAGTGTTATTACATGCTGTTGATTCTTTTCAAGCAAACCTCATTAATATTGATATTACCCAACCATTGAAAAGTTCAAAAGTTATTTCTATCTATTCACACCTTATGGTCATTATAGTAAGGCTTTTAGACTTCATTTCGTTGTTTATACATACTTTGAATTTTTTGTCAAGTCACTATTTCACTATTATCAGGTCTTCGTTTGGAACAGTAACTGAACTTTTATATGAACAGAACAGGTTTTTATCTGTGACCTATTCAGAATACATTAATGAGATTTTATGTCACTTATTCATATTATGAAAGTTGACATAATTAACTCAGCATGTATGTGTGCTATTATGGTGTACAAGAAGAGCTAATAAAATAAGTAGTCCAGATAAATAGTTGAAATAACTTGTTGACATTCAGAAAATCCCCTTTACCCCATATTTCTTATGCAATTAATAAAATGTACAAATATATATGTATATTTGTACATCTGCTATTTAAGAAGACTCAGTTAAGCAAAGATTCTAACATTTTAGCAAAACTACTCATGTTCGTAGTGCATAGGAGATCAGACTATGTTTGGATATGACAGCATATGAAAGAGAGAATGAAAGAGAAAGACAGATTAGGACATTATCCATGTAGTAAATAGTACTATAATTATTTAATGGAGATTTCCCAAATATTATATTGCTTTTAACAGAATAAAACTAAGTTCTTTCACATATGGAAAATTGCTATTGACTTCAATAAAAGCAGAAATGAGAGTGATACGTGAAATACAGATGTTTCTGAAGGCTGTTCATTCCCAAAAGGGGTCTTTTTGCTTGCAAGAATGCTGTGTATTACCACCATCTCAGGTAATGAAAGAAAAAACTTGACTTTCTCAGCTTTGATGGAAAAACAAGCATATTAATGGATAAGCTCATAATTGCCTTGTTTCAGACTGGTTTTGATATGACATAAAATGTGCATTCAGTGAAGAACTGATTACAGAAAATTCCCCAAATCCTCAAGGAATAATCAGCTAGCTAATAAAAAAAAAAAAAAAAAGGTTTTTTTTTAGAGAGTGCATAATTAAACAGTATAAACTCTGAAATACATCTGAATCAAACAATAATTAGATAAATTAATGCAAGATAGTTGCATTGATACCTAATAAACAGTGTTGTACAACAGTACAGTAAAGGGGTTCAGGTTCATTAGTTTGGACTTCACATCAGCACACCAAGGAGAAGGCAGACGGCAAAAATAAGGACTCAGCAGAAGGCCAGAAGATAGATAAGGGAGATACTACGGTACAGAAAGAGAACTCAAGTGGGCTGACAATAAGATATCAGCAGTCTTGTGGCAGAAGGTGTCAAAACAATGACTTACATTCATGAGCATGCAGAAGTTTTTAAAAGCTGCCCCTTCACTGAATTTTTTACATAAAGATAGCAGTGGAAGCCTGGAAAAATAAGACAGAAAGCAAGGCTCTGTGAGAGCAGATATTGAATGTCAAGCTCAATAAAAGTTAGATTGACCTGTATGGCATTTATTAATTCTTTTCTTGCCCCTTTATTCCATATTTGCACTCACCTTTACCTCGTTTCATTATGAAAGCAGTTCAGAATGAGGGACAGCTATGGATTCACACATCTTTAACATATAAAAAACCACAGTCAAAATAGAAAACTCTAAATTACAAATCGCATATTTATTAATATCTCCCTCATGCATTCTAAAAACCAAAAAGTGCTTCTCTAGAGATCTCTTAATCAAGTCAGTTATTTCTTCATTCAGTGGTGTGACTTATCCGAGCATGTCCAGAGCCAAATAATCGAATTAAATCTGTAACTCTCCAAACTGTCACTATACAAAGACCTTCAAGCAAGTGACTGGCTTTTTTGCAGCATTCTGGGAAGCAGTTGACTCGTGATGTATCATGGTGATGATGTTCAAATTGTGATCTGCCTCTGTGGAGGTGAAAAATTTTGTAAAATTTTCGTTCATTATGTCAGGTTATGGTATCTAAATATATTAATTCCTGTGAAATAGTATAAAAATAATGTATCAGAATTTCATCATAAGTTTGCTTGTTGTAAAAAATAATAATAAATAGGCAGTCAGGTGTTTTTTTCTTCTGAAGAGATAAGCACACTGTAACTCAGAATGCAGAGGAATAAGTCACTTAACATTTCTCAAAGAAATTACTGAAAGCACATACCCAAGCCTAGGGAAATGTGAGAAAATCAACTATTAAAGTTCCTCACCTTCATTCCTTCAGATATGTGTGAAGGGAGGCTTGAGCCTGACCTGAGAAACAAGTAATGAGATGAAACCTGCACATCTCAAAACCAACCTACCAAAAGCCCAGCCATACAGTGAGAAAATATATCTCCTCGTGCACCTACAATTATCATTCTTCACTCTCCAGCTTTCTCTCTTCCTTACTGTGGACTCAGGAGTCCATTCTTCCTCTAGAGAATATTTGCTGGCTTAGGTAAAGTCTTGCTGGACTTCTACTGAAGAAATAAATAAAAGGAAAAACAATAGAAGGGACTCTAGTGTCCAGAATTGGGAGCTGAGGCAATATGTGGAGCTCTTCCAACCAGCAGATGCAGCTCACATTCATAATTTATCCTTAGTTTTGAATTACTATTAATAGTATCATCCTATTTCTTTCCTGCCTTGCAAAGGTGTAAAATAATCGCTAGACTTGAAAAACCATGAGCTTCTCTAGGTATCTGAGGGACAAATAGAGTTGCAGACAATGCATTCCCTGGCACGCCCAGTGGTTAGGCCTGGGCCAGTGGGTGTAATAAAATGGATGTAAGTGTGCATGTTTCTGCTGCTGATACTGGTATCAAGGAGGGTGGGAGGAGGCAGGAGGCAATCACTGGCGAGTTTATCACACAGCCATGCTGCAGACCACAACCTTCAGCCACCTTGTTTCAGGGAGCCAAGGCGATCCGCATCCCTCTGCTAGGCTGGCTAGCACCTTCCTCCCGCCAGCTGACGTCTGCCTGGAGTCTGTGTTTGTAGGCAGGCGCTGGACGTGCAAAACCTATTGTGGACCTTGCAATACGACATGCTTTTACAGTCACAAAGCATCGGTACTACCTCCTTTGTAGCAGCTCAACCGTTCTACTCAAACCTGTAAAGAAAAAAATATAATTACCTCACTTTAAATGCACAGTCTAATTAGCTGGTACCTGAGCATAAGATTTGAACATTAACACAAGACTCTGACTCAGTGAATCCTTACAGCTGTGGGAAGGAGTGTCATTTTCAGGTGCAAAAAGCACTGGGGAAATTTGATTACAAGATTACAATTTTAATTAATACTAGCAACTAATATAATGATAAAACCACCTCTATTTATACAACAAAACATCCATTCAGACAAAGAAATTCCCACTGGTAACCTTTTCCCAACTATGTGTCAGCCGTTCATTTTCATTTTGCTGATGTTTCTCTTCTCTCTTTGGTTAACACATTCCTGGTTATGCACTTTATCTCATTTTCCAAGAAGGCCTCTATTTATGAAGAGTCACAGCCATTTTCTTCTGGATGGAAATGCTGCCCTCAAGCTGCCACTGTAACCTGAAACAAGGATGCTTCATTGCTTCAGAAAAGACCCCGGGGACTCTTCTTCATACACATATTTATCTTCTTCATGATGTACACACAGATTTCCATTGTGAAGAAAAGCTGTGTGATTCCAAAACGCTGTGCCTTTCATGAAACAAAGGTTTGTTCAGGATTAAGATTAAACTGCAGCATTTTGGGGAAGAGAGAAGGAATCTTACCAGAAAAGCACTTCAGCTACCGTAAGGCACTGGACAGTCAGATCATGGTTTTTGCTGTATTCCTTCCTCCTCATTTCATTTCCTTTCAGGTGTCTGTTCCCTTCCAGTTCCCCACCTCTGTCTTCTCAAATCTGTTGGTTTGCAGCTTCATTCTTGACCCTCAGCCATAATCCTGTTATTTTCCTGCACACTACCCAGAATGTTCATCTACATCCACATTTTTAATAGCATTGTTAATGATTTGAGGGGAGTAAATCACAGTCAATATAATGGCTGCAAAAAATTAATAGACATTATTTTTATGATATAATATACTAGTATACTAATTGTCCGAATAGTTAATTGAAAAGCACTAAATATTTTATTATTCATTTGGTATTCCTTCTCCTTTTACCATTCATGCTTCTGTTTATTTTTAATTCTTTAGAACTTTTTAACCTACAGTTCCATTCTAATTTATCTTTGATAAAAATTGCACCCTACTGGTATATAATCATAGCACTTTAATATTAAAGAAATTGAAATTTTTTTTCTGACACTGCTGCAGATGAGATGAAGAATACAGATTTCATTTCAGTATCTAGAAAGCTTGCTGTAGAAGCAAGTCCTATTTTTTCAATATATTTTTTTTAAATTGGACTTAAACTATTGTCACTGTGAAGCATGCAGACGCCTCATGACAATCAAGCTTAGACTCTTAAAGGGACAGAACACTCGCCAGTCCAGCGATATCTTGAGGCCTCTGCTTGTCTTCAACACTATCCAACAGCTCAGAGGACAATTAAAAAGAAAAACCAACAAACCAAATGCACAGTAGGATCTGTCATAAGTCAAAGGTTTTTTCCAAAAAGGTCATTGTAGTTAAAGGTTGTGTTAGGTGTAAATTTATGAAAATGAGCTGCTTGGGGTTTTTTTTTGTTTTGTTTTGTTTTGTTTTGTTTTGTTTTTTTCCCTTGGCATAGGGTTTTGGGATTTGTTTGTTAGAGATTTTGCCTTAATGTTAGGACTTCTCTTACAGTATTTGAAAAAGGCAGGGCATATCTGTAACACAGTCAATGACTAGCAGTGTAATACACCAAAAATGATTGTGTTTGCTATTTGTAAACTCATCCAGGGGCTTGCTTAAGTAACAGACTCGCTTCTTTCATAAATAAATGCATTGACTGAAACAAAACCAGTGTTAATTCTGCTTAAGATGGGGAGGAGAGGGGTTGTTTTTAAATGTTGAGTGAGCTTAGCACTTATGAAAATACTGCACATACCATTTAAAAGACAAAGAAAAGGCTGTTACTATGTTAAGTGACACTGCAATACCACAACCCTGTGATATCCATGCTGTTACAGTCTTCCTGCAAGGACAGACCCACTAAGCTCTGTGATGATCCTCTGATGGTTAATATAGTTACACACTTACACAGCTACATAAAACTGATGCTAAATTAGCAAACCAGACCCTCAAAGTTTAGTAGAAAGCTCCACATAGTCTGTGATGAAGCTTTTAATGAGATGACTGCATGCAGCATTTTTCCACAGATCTCTGTCTCATTCAGCAAATGAATACTTGAGCAGTTTTGTCTCTATATGCTCCACAGAACATGTGGCCACAAATACAGAATTTTTCAGTTCTGTGTGGGCCCCTCTCTAGAGTTTCTCGATAGAATATAAATGCATTTTTCTTAAAAAGCAAGAACAATGTCAAAACCTATGAAATGAGGCAGTATTATTATTTTGTGTCATACTATTTTCTTATTTTTCTGGAAGGAGAATAAAGAAGTGGGAAATAGCTACCAGTTACCAAAAATATCAGCAGTAATTTTGGATGCTTATACCAAGCTGCTAACACCTGACTCTCAGATCAATATCCATGGCACTTTATAACTTTTTACATTCAAAACACAGTTCCCTTTGACATCCCTTGCAAGTGCTGAAATCTCAGACGTGTGTGTCTATCATCTCTATAAACTTCACTCCTTCAAGGAGGACTATGTTAACAAGTGCTTGCGTACATAATGAGGCTCTTCACACTGCAAGGATCTGTCCCCAGGACATGAGCTGCAGGTTTACATGAGCTAGTTCTCTGTAAGCCTCCAGATCTATTCTGGTATATATATTCACTACATTGCAAGAACTGCGAATAATATGAAGGATTTCATTTTTACTCTGACATTCTAGAAGATTTATCTCAAGAGTACATATGAAAACATAATGAAAGCATCATTGTTCGTTGGCACATGAGTGTGTGCTTTGGTATTTTTAATACCTTTCCCAAGGTAGACATACAGCCACACTTAAGACCGATCTCTGGTTAAAAAAAGAGCCCTGAATTTTCAGATGCGCAGAGCACCTGCAATTCCTGTTGACAACAGGCTGGAGCTGCCAGGCCCTCGGCACTTCTGAAACTCTGCCCTTAGTTTATAGACTGCCACAGGCATACTCGTTCTTTATGAGCAGCTAGCATTTTGACACACTTTGAAGTGATAAAGGCACAGATGAGGGAAGAAGAAAAAAAGGTGGATTTAAACTATTCAGAAAACCGATTAATTCTGGTCTTGCCATATGCCTAATCAACCCTGTGTTCGACTTTGCTCAGTTTAGCTGATACATTTCAAGGGTAGGCACACACTATACATAAAATGTATCCATAACCACCTCTTCCTCTCACATAAACCACCTTGTTTACCTGTGTGGAAGTGCACCCTCTTGTAGAACAAGTCCGTATGTTCAATGTTACAGTGTGAATCTTGTGCTCAGTGTTAAGGCTAATGAAGGCTAGAAGCCACTGAAAGAAGCAGCTTTCGTGGGTAGCTGTGGGAGCCACCTAAGACCTGCAGCTACAGAAGCAAATGCACGCCTGCTAACTAGCTAGTTCCATCACCACAGCCCCTGCTCTCTACACTGAAAGAAGCTGATGGCCAGTAGATTACAAACAAAGAGCAATCCTACCCTCTCTGGGAAGATTTCTCTGTGCTCAGCTGTATTACTGTGCTCATTTTCCAACCTATCAGTTAAACCACAGAATCACACAATCATAGAATGTTTTGGGTTGGAAGGTACCTCAAAGATCATCTAGTTTCAACCCTCCCGCCATGTGCAGGGAGACCTTCCACTAGACCAGGTTGCTCAAAAAAAAAAAAAAAAAAAAAACCTTCTTCTTTTTTGATATGCATCTTGGGATGTTTTATGACGTTATGACCATAGAAAATGACCTTCCATTTGCCCAGAGCTATTGTGTACACTCAGCTTTACCTTAGCCAGCCAATCCTGACTTTTCATTGTCAGTACTTCAATTTGTATTAATTTGTATTCATTTGACTCTCACATAACAAAAAATGTTGAACTACGTTGTCTTATTAATTTACTAACATTTAGTAATAAAAGACAATCAGTTCTATTTCAGACTAAATTATATATTCTATGTGGAAAGGATGGTCTTCTGCTTCTCTGAGGAAAAGAGCCTGTACACCTCTCTGAGGCTGTTGTAGTAGTGTTTCACAGACAAGGCAAGAAATAGAAATCTCAGCGGTTCCTCCAGAAACAGCATGAAAGGTGTCACACAGGACTTCTCCTAAGGTGAAATTCTCTCTAGTTCTAAAGACAAAACAATTTTGATGGTATTTTTGCATATTTTGGCATTTTAGGAAAGACTTGGAAGGACTGGGTGCTACATTTATTATCTTATGGAAGAGCAGGCCAAGAGATAAGTTAATTCCATCGTGATGGAACAGCAAATATTAACAGAAAGGGCAGGATATTTGCTTTTGTGCACTGAGTTTTGAAAGCACTTGTATAGTGAACCGATTTTTGTTGATTTGCATCTGGATAATGCAAAATTATATTTGATAGATTCCATTTTGAAGCTACTTTATAGCTTAAGTTAAATCATGTCAAGTTGCGCTGATGATGTCAGCTAACTGGTTTTATTAGTTACAACTGCTGAATGTAATCCTTACAAGGGCAAGAGTTTCCATTCCTTCTCAAGAATGAACCTCCTAGACACAGTCCTCTCTTTCAAGTCCAGACAGGAACCTGAGAGCCATAATGCAAGCCTTGGACATAACTAGTCAATGCTATGACTGGAATGTCACTTTCCAATGACCGTATTCTCCCTGTGTTCTCCCAGTACTAAGCTCTTACCCATGTACACTGAGTAGATTGGCTGCTTGGCATCCTCGGAAGCCACAGAGCTCTCATAAGAACAGCTCCACTGGCACAGGAATTGGAAGCCTGTAGGGTAGGACTAATTGGTCTCACAGGGCTATCACACAGGTGTGTCTCCTGTCTCTAGATCTGGAATGGGCCAGAGTGTGATACTGGCACTGTAAGCTTTTCTACCCATAGATCTGCAAGCTGGGATCGTTTCAGATTTCTCTTTCAAACAGTAACTTATTTAGATTTCTTTCTGACTTCTGTGTATCTAAAAATGATTTTATTTTTTCGTGTTCTGAGGATGAGTATGCATTCCACAATATGCACAAAGACAGCAAACTTGCTTGTTTTAGGAAAATAACCATTGCTACTGATAAAGTCTTATGTATGATAACTATTTAATGAACAGAAAGCTTCCTTCCACTCAACTATGTACTGAAAAGATATCCTGCACGCACAATTAGGCTGATCAAACTGCTTCACCAATGAGTTCAAAACAAAGACTGCCTGAAATGAAAGGGCTGTGAGGGTTACTACCACCTTTCAGAGCTTCTAACGCAGCAACACCCCTCTTTTGTCAGATGTCCACGGCTATACTCTTCTCTCAAGAATCCAAAACACAAGAAACTTCATATTTTGATTCATGATCACCCTGGAGAAGGACAATATCATATGCTGAGATGACTAAAAGTCATGAAGATTTGACAAATAATTTATGTATCCCTGTCTTGATTCCATATGATTAAGGGCATATCAGCATAATGCTATAATACATAATAATAGTTAGGTTAATGCTATACAACTCTTTTTGCATGAAAAGCTTTTGAGGTGCTAATCATGCTTTCCTTGGGTTTACAGCATATAACTGAAGTTTCCCTTCCAAATATGCTTTTTTTCCTTCCAGAAAGATGTTTTCCCGGTATGTATCACTCTTCTTTGTCATTGTTTTCCAAAACACTTACACTTGGTGAAATAAATGCAAATATGAAAATGAAAATTAAGGAGCACAATGATAAATAAAAATCATTAATTAGAGCCTTTTCAGTATAAATTGACTCTTATTTTAACCTCACCAAGAATCTTACCACTCAGCTAATGAAAACTCAAAAATAGCTTCTTAAAGTAGGTAAACAGAGGCACACAGGCTGAAGAATTCCCTCAAGTCACATAAGGAGGCAACAACAGAAATAAGAGTAATGCCTATAAATACTGACTATTGTGATTCTTAGCTTTAACTACAAAGACCGATGTCTTTGATATTAGTGCAAATATCAAAGAATCTAACAACTGTAAGAAGAATTACTCTGTGACAAAGGAATAGTGCTGTCAAAGTAGTGATATTACAGCAGTGTATCAACAGAAGAAAAGCTATACCAAAATCTATCTAATCCCCCATCCTATCTTCTGTTACAGCCAATAAGGATGCTTTGGAAGGATTGTATATCATATACTGGTATTTCTCCAGAACAGACTTTCACTTTGGGGACTTTCTGAGCCAAAGCAGTACATTTGTATTTAATATTTTTCTCTCAGAAATTTGTTTAATAGGTTTTTTGAATCATAATACATTTTTTGCATGTTCAATACTGAACCTAAACATTGAGGTCAGGAATTCCACTGCTTTCTTTTGTATGAAAAAGGATGCTTTCTGTTTGTTTCAAACTGAACACCCACTAGCTTCCTTTAGATCCCCATTCATATTAGAATAATACTATTTTTATTCTAATTAGTCTATAAGTTCCTGGTACTTTAGAACATATTAACACAAGGGTAGGTGGTATGTTAGTTTGTTGTGAAGAATCTATTTTGGCCTTTACAAAAATTTAATTCTTCACATAGATTTTGTGGCTGGAGATGAATGGCCTCAGGACACTGTTTTTTCATAGTTTTAGCCATTAATTCTCATTCTGAGATTCAAACCTTTCTTATTCTAGGAAATCATTCGTTTACTGGAGCTGAGAGCTAGGTTGCAAAACCTAAAGCTTAACACTAAACATTTAAAGCTCTCTTCAATGGAGAGGGTGAATGTCCCATGATAACTTTCTACCTCAGACTGACTTGGGAGGGGGGTAAAAAAAATGCAACAAAGTATTCCAGTACTGAAAGCTGTTCCACTGGAGCTACGATTTCAGATTTGACGTTTGAGTCATCTGAAATCAGAAAGGCTTTATAGAAGTGGGGCCAGAAGGATCTTACATCTCCAGAACAGAGAATAAAATATTGCATTCCCTTGCTGCAATACACAATTCATTAACAAAATGCTCTTCTCCCCTCAAGTTATGGTGAGGTCTCTGAGAAAATAGTAACCTCTAATTGCTACTTCTAGTTTCTCAATTAATTTTAGCTACAGAGATCAGTGCTGCAGAGTCTCGTTCCTACCAGAAAGATTTCTGGAGACAGTCTATTGAAAGGAATTTCCATTTTCATCACTGGGCTTTTTGAAAGCGTTCTGGCTAATTAAGTACCTGCAAAGCCTGTGTGTCATTGTATAATTAAATATTCTTCTCAGTATTCATTTACACAATCAGAGAGTGCTTTTTTCATAGACTCTCTAACAAAACTGTACATGGTATTTTAGAAATAAATCAGTGTGCATGTCAATATTATAGTTTAAAAGTAGGTCTGCAATTCACATAGGTATATCAGAGCTTGCTTTGAACTATCTAATAAGTCCCACAGCAACACAGCAGCCACAGCAACATGGGTGTTACTACAGGCAAGGTACCCCACATCTACCTATGTCCTAGCAAGGTTTTGTAACCCAGATTAAATTTTTTTCCCGTGTAACTACAAACAGACTGTATTTTGAGGAATGCTACAAGGATTAAAACTGAATCAACCCTATGGTATTACAGATAACCAGATAAGGAAATAAATGCAATATCTTTAGGCATTTTGGGAAAATGACAATAGACTCTATCACTGAAAATGTAACAATGTCTATCAGTTTATTTTTAAATAAAATATTTAAGAAAAAAGTAATGTTTTGGGGAAAATGAACCTGTTTGCTAGAGACAAGTAATGGTTTTAGATTCGATTTTCCTTTTCAATCTTGACTTTTAACAGTGCGACATTTGCCCCAAAGACAGTACTCTAGTTTTTGTTACTGTCCCTGGGAACTACATGCCCCAGAGAGCAGCTGTTTAATGAAAAAGTTTTTATAATATATTCATGGTAGTTAATGTGAACAAATATTGTGTCCTAATAAAATATATCCTTATCTTTGCCACACAAGTCATTCATCACTCCATTCTAAAGGAGTTTCCCAAGAAGACACTAACAACATCAGTTAGAAAATAAATACGTACATACATACATAAGAAGTTTGGGGTTTTTTTTTAAGCCTTATCACTGAATGTGGTTTGTAATGGAACTTGCTGCTAAATTAAAGTCTACTCCCTGAAGGACTCTTACATCTCTTTCAAAATGTTTTTAAAGCATTTTACTCTTCAGTAGATCACTACAATGCCATGCAAATAAAACTGATTAATAAGAATTCAGTGAGGAGAGAGAGACATTTACCATAAAAACAGGAATGCTTTGAGCTCTGTAGAGATTCCTTTCTGCCACACACAGCTTGGCTGGAAACATTCCACTGGTCCCACAATGCACATGTTTTCAATTACAAACTACAGATTTTATCAGAGTTTAAGTTAATTATTTTATATCTCTGAGATGAAAGCAATTAATGTTTAAAAACAAAAGTACATATCTTCTTATTTTAAAGCAAAAATATTTGTGTTTCCCAGGAATGGGCTGTGAACCCTTTGGAACAATTTTTTACTTTTAACATCATTGTGATAGAGAATCTATTCCTCTCTGGTGGTTTACTTCTCGAGTTATCAAGACTTCACAGCATAATGAGATCAAAATTACATCTTGTGGCAGTCTATTATGCTCTTGTTATTTACAGGCTTTTTAGAAAAAAACAGCCCCTGCAGTAGCTTTTGTAAAAATGATCCAGTATGCATTTTCTACCCACTGCTGTTTTCAATGTCCAAACTGTATCAAAGTAAAATAACCCAAAGGAAATGAAGCAGTTTCTGTCAGCATCCTCAATGTGCCATATGAAGTATACACCCAGTATAATACTTGAGATTTATATGTTAATAATATTGGCTTGTATTTAATAAGTAAATCATATATATTGTTTTCTAAAATGAAAAGAATCATCAGTTAGCACAGATAAATCTCCAAAATATGTTACTAAAGTTTATGCCAAAACCAAAATTATAACAGTGCAGAAATGTATTTTCAAAATTCAGTATTAGTACATATAGTACCCTGTTCAACAAATCAGTATTTTTTGGTCTCTCTTCTCTGAGAGCAGAGTACACACACCATGACTTCACACTGTTTAAAACTACTCAAGGGAAAATTTGCCCAGTGTTGTTTTTAAAAACTGCAAAAACGCCAGAAAAAGAAGATGAATAAGAATTAATGGGGACTCCCCTTCCATTGCCAAAAACTTATTTTCTTTAAGGGCATTTGGAAAAAAAAATCTTCATGTTTTTGAAGTAGAAGATACTAGAGGCGTGTAAAACAGGAAAAACCCCAGAGACTGGGTTTCTATTTTCCTCCCTTGTCATGCAATTGCCACACAGCTGCAGGCAAGTCCCCACTGCACACCATCACCTATCAGTTTATCAGTCTTTGAAATAGGAAGTATATGTTTGCTGATCTAACTTAGTAAAGAACTGTGAGATTTACATTTAAAAAAGGGTTATGTATGATTGTAAAACAGACAGTAAATATCCTAAAGCAAAGGAATGACTCATCACCAGTGAGATAATTTGTGGCAAACACTCATTAATTTAGCTAATTTTTTTCAGGAAAGAATAAAACCATAACAAATATTATCTGGCCAAAATAGTACTGAACACAAAGGGCATCCTGGAAATAATTTCTGCCCTTCTAGTTTCATGCTAATTGTCATGTAAATTAGGAAAGCCAAAATTACACCAGCTAGGAAAGTAAAAGGTTTCTTTTGTTTCTTGAATGACCCTCAGAAAAGTCTTCCCCACCTGATTAACTAACATTGTGTTTGTTTTGTGGACAATAAAATGTAAAAAGTTTTCCTTTTCCTGTCAGCAAATGATGAATACATGTGGAACAGATTATTTAATACCGCTAGACCACCAGGGAAGAAGATTTAGGTGAGCAGCAGCAGAGCTGTACCATTTATTTTTATTACCATGCATTAAAAATTACGTTTACAGATAATTGTTTTTCTCCCTCCAATAAACCAAGATAAAAAAAAAAAAAATCAAGGAGAATATTTAATAATACCAGACCACCAGGGAGGAATTTTAAAAGTTGATTTTTTTATTGACAAATTAGATTCTCTTTTTCTTGCTTTCTTTCTTTTCTTTTAAATTTCCAATTATTTTTAACTGTAATTTGTGGAGAGAATATTTGAAAATAAAATGACAAAATGAGCTTTCAGCTGGGGGAGTTTCACACAGATTAAGTTGTCCCTTTATAAGGGTAATTAGCTAATCAAATAGTCCCTCAACACCAGCAGTTTTATAACACCTGTGTAGCTGCCCACATGGTATATAATGTTTTGCAGATGTACGTCCTCAAAGGTCTGGTCACACAGTTTTATTTCCTAGTAGTCTTTGTTGTTCCTGCTACTACTGAAGTCTGACACTACTGCTATCTGAGGGAGTGTTACTGGGTATAAAGTTGTTGAGCTTACTTCGCTTTCTTGCCAGGAAAACTGCATTTTATATAAACCTCTATTTTAGATTCCCAATCCCAATTTGATACTGAAGGATTGTGAGAAAGGTCATCCACTTCTGTGATGCTCCTAATGCTAGGAGACCCCAAAAATACTGGAAACATAAGTAGTTGGTTTTCTTATGTGAAAGCTCCAGATGATTTATCTATAAAAGGAATTTGGGGCCAAATTCTCAAGTCAATGCTCATTAGCTAAACAAAGCTGATATGGGCTTCAAAGTCAGTAGTGATTTTGCCTAAGTAAAAACAGCAAGCCCGTCAGGATCTGATAAGCATCTGAATGCCTCAGATTTACAAAAAGAAAAAGAAATTAAGCCACTGAATATTTAGCTGTTTGTCTATTACAGTATGAAAGGAAACAGATGTTAGAAGAGGAGTCTATGCTATTATGTAGTGCTAGTCAGGTTCACACTATTTTCTGTTTGAAGAAAACAAACAATTCTGCATGCACAGCAGGGCCATAAAAACACGCAGTGACACATGAATGTGCAGTGAACTTTTTCAAATGTGCACTGACTTTTTGAAATAAAAATGTTGTCTAAGCAGCAACCACCTACAGTTCCTATGGCCACTGCTTGGATCTGTGTTTGCTAATTCACAAAGTGGCTATAGTGGGTTTTTTCTTATATAGAATTTCAAAAATAAATATGTATGCCTGGAAACCAACATTTGCTACATATATTTTCAGTTCTATCCTGATTTATCATCAGTATATACACCAACCAACCATTAGCTCAAATGAGGATTACACACTCTCTAGGAAGGGTTTACAAACTTTCCTACATCACTCACTTATGACCAGAAGACTCAAGCAACAAAGTAGGAACAACTTGCAGTGGCATACTGCTTACCTTATTTGTGTCTAATGAGAGAATCGACCTAGTCTGAACCACTTCTGCTTTCACAGCCAACCATTGCTGCCCAGAAGAGTGTGGAGTGTAGTGTTTATCTCTGCCTGTTCCAGCAGATGTTCACAGAAGGAGAAGAAAGCCCTGCTTTAATGAGTACAGTTCATTTCTCAATTCTTACACCATTCTTTCCAAGACCTGGTTCTGGTCTTAACCTCCCACATATGAGAAACTATTTGGACCTTGCCTTCTTCCTCTTTCCCCTCTTTCCCCTTTCATGAGACTTAGAAGGTTGAATAGCAGCTTCTGCTTGGAAGGAAATAGAGGGTTCCCATAAAGACTGAAAGGGACAAACAGAACCATATACCTGCTCAACCACCAACCACAGACTCAACAAAGATGCATACCCTGAAACATATTTCCAGTCCTTTTTCCATAACTCCTTCAGAGCACTTGTTGCTCATACATAAGATCTATCCCAAAGCTCACCATGGAGGCGATTTCCTATAATTTCTCAAACTGAATGTTATGATTTCTCAGACCTCAAATTCTCCAGAACTCTACTGACTCCATAAGTCTTCATCCTACAACCTTCTAAAATTCTCTCTCCAAAACCCTGCTGAGCAATGTTTGCTTTCAGATCCCAGCAACTGATCTTCCCCCAACATCCTTAGCCTCCTCAAATCCCAGCCTTGTTGTTGATACCCCCGAGGTGTCAATCCAAAGCTCATTGAAATCAGTTGAAACTCTCCCAGGAAGTTCAGGTTCTGTTCTGGGGTTTTTTTATTAGACCTTTAGTTTTGATTCAAACCTTCCTATACTGAGGAAAAGTCAGTAAGTTTGTGCTTTTTTTATATGCAGTTTTTAAAACCTAGAAGGTGAAAAGGAATCTGTTGGCAAAATATCTAAATCTAAAAGAAGTTAATGAATTTTAATAAGAGTCATGAAACTTCACATATTTAATTTGCAGGCACATCAGAATCTTAAATCTAAAAATTTATGCTTTTTCTTAATTTTTCAGCTGTAGCTAAGAGGACAAAGCAGTAAAAACATGCATGTTCACAAGGCATTTGATATTGCTCTGTATGTTTGTCAATAAATATGTTCAGTAACTAAGTAATGGAGTCAGGTAACAAACAACAGGAGAGAAAATATGTTTCAAATGAGGGAAAGTCAATGAAGTAGAGGAATGTGAGTTATATATGCATATCAATTGCAGAAAAGTCTTAGTTATGAACATGAACAAGGAGGAAAATACGAAATTCTCTTCCTTCTCTGGTTATTTGATCACAAGCAGCATTCAGAAGTTATTGAAGTTCTCTAAAAGCAGCAACAGACTGATTTTTAAAGCAACCCCACAAATGCTGTTGCAAAATCAGGTTGAGCTACTACAGCTACTGGAAGTTGTTGTCACCTGAAAAGTTAAAAATTAAAAATCAGCTGGATCAAAAGGCTGGGCTCCTCTCAAACAACTAAAAATCCTAGGGCACAGAGTCATGAGACTTTCTAGCTCTTCAGGAGTTGTAAGTCTTCATTTTCAGATTCCTCACAGAGCAGCAGTCTCCTTTTTCTTACTGCTCACAGCAAGTACAAGAAGCCAGCAAAATAAATGCAAACCTTTCTGGTCAAAAAACAAGCTAAAAGCAGGAGAGGCAAATAGGATACCTGTTGCCCAGAGCAACATCTAGCTGATGAATGAGATAACAATGATGGACAACAAACTCATCCCTATTCCCAAGGTAAATTCTCATTCACTAAGTTTGTAAATTCGTTAATATCATTATTACATTTACCTTACACAGCAGCTGCATGGTCTCTGCTGTTATATTTTGACTACTTCAGTAACCAGTAGTTATTCAGATGTATAGGCACAAGTATCAAGGGAGAAAAAGCAAGGTGAGATGGGCTTACAGTATAATTTTATCCAACAGTTGTACAAAGTGATTAGTAAAAATGTTTACAATGTTAACCATACGTTCTTTTCCCCTTGTCTTGAAATGCAGTGTCTTTCTTGGCATGGGAATGGTGTTGCTAGTACTTTAATTTTGCCTGTTGAGTGACTGAACATACGAATTAAGTTCTGGCACTGGAAATAATTAGTTTCTGAATTTTTAATGTTAATGAGCATACATTTATATAATATGCATGATGCTTTGCACTTACCACTTACAATTCCTTAAGATTCAGAAGCACTTTACAAACAAACATAAAAATGATACTTAAGGGTCACTCGCATCATTCTCTTTAGAATATCTGCTTCCCATGTCACAGAAGACATTTTGAACAAGTCCAAACTAACCTAAGTATTATTATTTGGACTGAATTCGGATATAAGACACCCAGATGAACACATATTTCCTTACAGAAAGTGTGGTAGGTGGTTGAAGCCCTGCATTAAATATTCCCCAGAATGACAACACAGAGTCAGAGCATCCCAATGTAGACTTGTTCCTGAGCACCACACTTCCATACTAGGGAATTATACCAATGAGTGACAACTTGCTTCACACATTTCCCTCCTACAGTACTGTCCCATTTTCCTCCTCTGGCAATATTTGTACCACAACAGACTTAACTGATGCACAAGCACAAGACCTCTTTTCATAATTTTGAACTTAGCTGGATATAGGTAGATGATATGTAGATGAATATAGGTTCAAGGTCACTTTTAATTGCATGAATAAGCAACACTTCTCTGCCAGGTTTGGACTGTATTCCCACTAAAATTAAAAGTATTTCTTTTCCTGTTAATGCAAAAAAAAAAAAAAAAAAAAAAAAAAAAAAAACATGCAGTTGGGAAGAATCTATTCCATTGTTTTCTCTGGGAAGATATTAAGTTTCATCTGTAATTTCTGTGATGCAGTATGTGTAAAGGAGTTTGATTTATGCATGCTGTATGAAGAACTCTGGACAGTCCAATGATTTGTTTTCATTGACATACAAAGAAAACCATATCTGGTAAATTCAGCCTTTCCCTTGTTTTGCTGTTTTAACTTTATAATTGTCAGGAACAGCTGTGCACATTGCCAATCACCTTCCTAAAAACTAACAGGCCTCCAAGGGACAAAACTTCTATTCTCCTCCTAAATTTGTTTTTAATTATATTACAAGTAAGAAAAAAAAATGCCCCAGCTGTTAACACTGACTCGGAAAGGCCAAAAAGAGATGTAAAGCAGACATTAGGAAATACTTAAAAAATTCTTATAGTTCATCATGCTTAGTAACAGATATTTCTGGCTTTGAATGAATTCTGAAATATTCTGATATGAGAGATTAAACAATAGACTTTGGCTATTATTGTCAGATTTTAATGCCTCAAATTCTGCTTCAAAACCACAGCATATTAACTCTGTATTTGCAGGTAAATACTAAGTTATTTGTCATAATAACTTTACAACTTTGTGTTTCACCTTGTCTTGCCTTGATTGCTGAAGGTAATAGGGTCTGCTTTATTATGCCCATAAATTGAGTCAATTGACTTATCCTTATATCCTGTTTCCTGAACTTAATGAGAGATTCTGCATCATTAGGAAAACACATCATCCTACAACAGGATCAAAAGCAAAGGAAGCCTGATAATAAGTCATTTGGATTTCAGAGAATGTTCACAGGCAAACTTTCAGTGTTTTGACCTGAGCTAGGACAAACAATTGGCTTTATAACTTTGCTGATTCCTGTGTTTATTTTGCAGATGGCCCAGAAAACACAAGCAAAACTGAGTTTTTTCTGAGCATGTTACATTCAGCTGAGTATAAAATCCATGTGCTTTGTATGAAAAGATAAAAAAGTTCAGAAGTCCGAGAAATCAAAAGAAGAAATCAAAGCAAACGAATTAATGGAGCCACTTCCAATAAAGAAATAGAATTTTTTTTCAACTTTAATGTATTTTCACTACCAACACAAAATATCTATAACATTACCATCATGTTATATGGATGTAAAGGCTCCCATTTTATAATCAAAATAGGAGGACCAATCTCTTAAATGCCAGCAAATTGAGTTTATTTGGCATCTGGGCACACAAATAGAGCACGGGTACCACACCTGGGTAAAAAGATTCACTGGCGCAGAGCAGGTCATAAGAACGCAGTCCCTCTGCTTGATTCATCACGGATGTGTCGCACAGCACATGTTACTGGTTTGCCCATGTCAGTACCTACCATACATTTTGTATTCCTAGCATCATTACAGGTTTTCTGTGGTTTAAATACAAAACCTTATCATCTTTCCCCTTCTCAAAAAATATACGAAAAGAAAAACTGAGCCACAATTTTGCAACCGATGCTCAGGTGTTCTCAATGCATGGGAGTGCACAGGAAGTTGCTCAAAAGAACTTTCAGGTGTTGATTTTCCACTCGTTGCTATAAAGATGTTTTTATTCACACACAGATAAAGTCAAAACAAAATGGGAGTAAGACCTGACTGAATTTAATTCTTCATCAAGGCTGAAAAGCAAACAGTAGAAGTATTACAAATAAAGCTGATTTCATGACCTTTTTCATCTCATTTCTTTTTTTTCTGAATAAGAAATTTATGAAATTTCTAGTGCAGACATTAAACTGAACCAAACTGCAGTCTTGTTTCTTCAGTAGGATTTGAATATGCACCTGTAGTCCTTTGCATCCCTGTCCTTGGGAGTTCACACATTACTAACAGGTATTTTTAATTTACTGTTATCTTTAAGGATAAGGAGTAATTTCCAGACAAAATCATATACAATTTACATAATACCTTAATTAAAATCATAAATTATCTATAAATTTAAGGTTCTGAAAAAACGACTGAACTAGAGAGCTTGAAGCTAATAATAAATGTCATTTTTTTTCAAAGTATTATAGTAAGGAGTGACTGTAACATACTGTATTGTACACCATACCTGACAATCCAGTAATATTTATGCCTGCTAGTGACAAATTTTCAATTTATTGTCAAATTCTGTCTTTGTGCTTGAGCATATATACTAAACCATTGTTGCAACCTATCTTTTCTAGAAAGGTGATGATTATTTCTTCTATTAGAAAAGATGATTTCTATTCTGAGTTAATTCAGTTATGAAATAAACAATCCCACAGTAGAAGAATATGAAAAATGCTATGTAAATTGTCTTGAATTAATCTAAAATAATGAGTTTGAAGGATTTCCTGATATGGAGTTTTACTGTCAAATGGAAGTTCCAAGAGAACACTTCTGAGACTCAGTGATCCATATTTTTCCACCGCAAAGCACATAAAAGAGTTTCATATGCATGTTATCAATATGTGTTAGCGATAGAGAATGTAGAGTTGGATGTGTCATGGAGCAGTGCAGGAGACTTCAATCTACAGACTAATGACTTCTCTTCAGCATGCATATTATTGACAGAATAGACCACAATGGTCAATTGTGTCAAGGACTACTTAGTCTCTCTTTAGTGCACAGATTCTTTATGCTAAAGCTCATAAAACCTCCTGTAGAGTTGTTACAGTCTCTCAATAAAGACTTCATTTCAAATCAGCCACTGTCCTGCAAAGTTACCATGTTCTGGTGGTCCAGACATATTTAGCATCTATTTAGGTGTTCTATAACCCCTGTCAACTATGACAATCTCTATTCTCTAAGAATTACCCATTAAAGATAGATACCCTGCAAGTATATTTTTGCTGTTGTTCTTTTAGGTACTATGTAAGAGAGAGAAGTTATAAAACAGTGTTAAGTGCTCCCTTGGCCACAAATACCTTCAGTAAAAGATTACAGCTGACAGAGATGTTGTTCATAGTTAAATAAAGATTAGTAAATATATTAATTGTATGCCCAAATATTGCATAGTCTTGGGTTTTGACCAGTTTAATGTTGCTGTGGTTAAGGTTGACGACAATTTTATATCATGCAGCACATCCGTCACGCAGATGGCTTAATTTCCTATGAAGTTTTATAATAGCAAAGAACATGTCCCCTTTTAGGAACAGCGCAGATCCTGAGTGAATTCATGTAGATCACTTAGATACAAAAGATGAATTTTTTTAAAGTATTTAGTCTAAAATGAAATAAATACAAATTACAACAAGCAGGTAAGAGTTAATCTTTCTTTGGAGAGGCTAAGAGCTTCATAGGTATTGGCTGCATCAGTTAAACATTGAAATTAATACTGAGAAAAATAGCTGTAAAACTCTACTGCAGTTATTTACACACAACATAATCTGAAAGTGAGGCTCAGAAATTTAATCATAGCCCTTAAAACACAGTTGTGCAGAAGTACTCTCTGCTGAACCGCAGAAACAAACTTTTACCTAGAACTCCAAAGACCTTTCTGGGATGTCACACATGCCTCATCCATTGCTCTTCTAATTATTTCTGCTAACTGCAGTATAGGGGAACCTCAACTCCAGACTCTTACTGCTTCCAGGTCACATTAAGAGCATGCAAACCCTGGTATCCTCCAGAAAAATTGAGATCATTGGCTTTCCCTAGAAGTGGTTATTGTACCTACTCTGTGCTTATATATTTGTATGTGGACTGAACACAATCCAGTTATTTCTGTAGTCATCATACCAGGAACCTTCAAGAAAAATAAATGTGCTCCCTGTTTGTTATGACAGAATACTATGTAGGTTGTGTAAGGCAATTTCACCTGCCTTCATGAACCCCACTCTCTTTTTGAGATAGAAGGAAATTGCATGTGCAAGGAAAAAAGTGGTTAAGTCTATGAATTCTGAACATGAGTAGTGTGCAAAAGGTTCATAAATCAGGCCTTTCTTTATCAGAAATGCCAAACATACTGTATTATCTTTACACTTGTTTCTTTTCTTGGAAATACTTTACGGATGTTTAAAGGGTGTGGAAAGGAAGAAACTCTTTCGCTAAAACACTAATGTTGGCAGGTATTCAAATTGCTATGTAAACTTACTGTAACCAGCTCTAAAAGTCTCTTAGCTAATATTATGTAGTATTTTGTATAATACCTCTCAAAGATTTAGAGGAGAAATTTTGAAGTAGAAAAACTAAAGGACAAGTTTGATTTTTGTTCTGAACTCTGAAATAATAAAGTCTGGGATAATTCCTCCTCAAATAGATCTGTGTTATCAAATCCATATCCAGCTTTTGCAAAATTCTTTTTCATGCACTAACATATTTCTAAGTCCTCTCACATTGCCTGACACTTTCTTTGGCTTTATAAATGGCCATGGATGAGGTTGTGCTGGTGAAGATGTGACTTTTTCAGATTGCTATGGTCAAGCCTAGAGACAGCTTTGAATACTGGAACTGAGCTCTAGTCCATAGGAAGCCAAAACACAGAATAACTGGGTAAAGCATTGACAGTGTTACTAGCCAGGCCATCCATTATAGTTTAAATAGATAAAGATTTTTCAGGGTTTGTCACTTCACTGCTAGCTATAGTATGCAATAATACTTGCCTAATACCATAAAAATCTGATTATTTATTAAAGAATAATAAACCTCATGAATAGTGGATATTTGCATAATGATAAAGACTACCAGCTGCATTAGCAAGGACCACTCAGCTAAGAAGTTCCAGTTCTGTTTGACAAATCATGAGATTGTTTCTCTTTTTCTAGGAGCAGGAACCATTTCCCTCTCTACTATTTGCACATAACATCCTCTTCTCTCTTCCTATATTGTATATATAAAAGCATATAACTTTCAACTATTTCCTAGAATATAAAGGTTGCTATAAACGTCACAGTTCACAGAAATACTTTGCAAAACTACTACTTGTAGTACCCATTTCAGAAAAACTAGTCCTTATTCACAGTCAGATCCAGAACTTTTCAGCAAAGCCAGTCCAATTATTTTGCTTTTATAAATTACTTCTAGCCATTTGCACAGCTTTGTTTTCACCTTTTTTCAAACTAGATGATGCCAAAGAACAGGTCGAGAGTTTCTAGTCACAAGTACAAAGTTTTCACTTAATTACAAGGTACACAAATGTTGCTTTGGCTTGACTTAATTTTTTTCTTAGCCAAAGATACATATTTAAATCTCTGCAATATACTCTGGATACCTTCCTTTGGCCTGACTGCCTGAAGGAAATAGCTTTTAAATACCAAGAGTGCACTATAGTTGTCCAAGCTTCAAACACGGATATGAGATTTGTAACAGTTTTTATCATCTTCTAACATGTGCCGGAGAGGAACACATTGAATAGCTTGAAGCGTTGGAAAAGGAAAAAGAATGTGAATTGGTGCCTGAATTAGGTCCTGAAGCTATGGGTGAATACTGGCTTTGAAGAATGGTCCCTTAATGAAGATTTATATCTTGTTTAAATAAACATTCAAAACAACTGTACAAAGGACTTCTCTCTCATCACCTTAAACTGCATCCTCTTAGCTACACAGAGGTGTGTATTCTGTGTGAATTTCCTCTGCTCCATTCAGTACTCCTTCTTCTTGCGGGAAGACTTCATGTATCTATAGCAGCAGTGTGAACAAAACAGCTTTCCACTCACTGGGAAATGGATAGGAAGGGAGCTGGCTCAGGAGGTCACTAGAAGTCCATTCCAGATGCTCTGTTACTATTTCACCTCTCATTAAAGGAGGGAACTAATACTCTGAAATACTGAAGTATTGACAGAAGATTGGTTGCTGACACTATATTGCTTCAGTGGGTAGAAAAAAGTCTCACCCTCATCATTAACATGAATACTGCAGTACTATTAAGTATGACCAGCACATCTTTTATCTCCCCTAACTGAAACTAAGAAAGAATATTACCTCATTTTTCAAACTGCTCAGAGCATTTGAGAAAAGCGAGTTACCTGCTCTTTAAGATCCTTACCAATTGTGTGAGGTTGCCTTTTTCATAAAATTTTTCATGTGTTCCCAATTTCTATGGTCTACTGAAAATTCAGACTGTGAAAAGAATAAAGCACCATTTGCCAGCAGAAGAGGTGATTGGAATGCCTGGCTATGGCTAGAATAAAGTACCACCTACTACTCCATGCAGCAAGGACAACTACTAGGAGATTATCAGTGGTATTAATTTCAGAGAGTATGGTGTTGAAACCAAGCAACTGGAAGAGAATGGTAGTTCCTTTGTTTCTTTGTTTCTTTTTTCTTTTTTTTTTTTCTTTTTTTAGAAATCCTACTACTGCAAATAATCCAATCAGAAACTTTAATTGCAGTCTTGATTTTGGTGGCTGACTTGTGCATAGGATGCTCAAGTTTGTCATACATGGCAAATGGCATGAGAAAAGTAAGAGCAAGCAAAATATAAGATAAGGACAGAAATAAGTAAAGAGTAGCATCTGTACCAGAAAGGAGTTCAAGGAATAGAAAATAGGGAGAATTCAAAATCACATCTTTTTAAACAGTGATGTCCTAACAGGGGTCTATGATGTTCCTAAATAATAGTTTTAGCTCTCCCTCCACAGGTCAAATATAGTGAGAGAACATTTTTTTTAAATGTTGCTAGATGATATTCTTAGTTGTAAGATATTTTAAGTGAAATATCATTATTTTAATTATAATTTTGCAGTATTTCACATTGGTTTTACTTTTAGCACATATATTGATAAAACATAAATAAAAGTTACCTTCTCTGATTCACGTGAGTCTTTCTAGAAATTCAAAGGAGAAAGACATTTTAATGAGGACAAAACACATCAGTTAGCAAAAAAAGGAGAGATGCAATATCCTTTTCTTTTTACTTCTTTTTTAGTTTACAGTGTTCTTTTAAAAAGCTTCCTGCTCATTGAAGAACAGGAGTAGCCAAAGTCTTATGATTATTCTGCAAAAACTGCAGAATAATCATATTTATTTAAATAATTATAGCAATTTAATCATTAAAAAGACCCACCTTTTTTTGTGGTACAAAAATCCAAAAAAAGTCCAGAGATCACCATTGAGCAGACCATCAGCAGAAAACAACTGCCTGCAATGACAAGCTTTACAAAGAATCCATACAGACAATCAGCTAGGGAGCAGCTTCTGGACAGCAAGCCAACAGGGTTTCTGATGGTTATCCACAAGGGAACCAGTTAGATGGACAATAGGCCAGTCACAGTAACCACATCTCAAAAGCCAAGGAGATGAGGAAAGAGGCAGTCTGAGGAAATGGCATTTGAGGAGCTAAATAGAAGGGAAGAAAGCCAGTTAGCAAGACACTTAGAAGCTTAGGCAAGCCAGGAGCAAGCCATCCTATGATCCATACAAACAGCCAGAGAAAGACCTGGCTGCCCACCAAGTGATGAACTGGGATACCGAGGAGCTTGAGCGCTTGCCAGGTCAAGAGCCTAGAGAACCTAGAAAGGAGGTCACACAGCTGTTGACAAGCTGGTTGATTGGTACAAAACCTGGCAAGAAAATAAAAGCTCACCTCCCTGCCTGCTTTCCGTTGATAGCTGTGACAGAATGAACATTCCTGTGGAACATTTTTGTTCCATCAAACAGGCATCATTCTATTGGAAAAAATTCTGCAAGCTCTATTGAAGGAACATTCTGTCTTTCTTCTAAAAATACCTATTGGTCATAAAAGATGTTACCCTCCTGGATAACTAACCAGTCTGTAGGACTGCTTCAGCTGCTTCCCAATAATGGAAGAAATGCCTCAGCCAAAATTGAGGCATTGACACAAAAAATGAAGTTCTGGATTTCAGATCTATTGACCCTAAAAACTGAGGGACTATTAAGTAACTGATATATGAGAGCAGATAACAAAATGATGCATTACTAATGGAAAAACAGCCAAGAACAAATGGGAAAGAGCCAAGATATAGGAGTTCACTACAAACATGTCCCTACTGCTTATATTTTCTCTTTGCTAGAATATTACCTGTAAAAAGCCTAGATTGCATTTTGTTGCAGAGCAGTGAAGACTGAGTTAAAATAAAAAGCTGTTTTCTGCCAACTCTTCAGCAAAAACAATAGGAACACTTTCTGGCCAAAGTCCAAGGTTTTCATGCTTTCCTGAAGCAAACAAGTATACAATGTTAGCAAGGGTGAGAAAACTATTATTATTTTGCTAGAAGCAGTTTTTTAAGTTGCAGAGAGTAGCTCAGTTAGGTAGTAATACTTCTAATGCCATATAGGTTTCATTGAACTCAGCATCATAACATGTGATAGGTGAGAAAGGAGTCTAGTGAATAGAGACAGCATTATTAAAGATTGCTGAAGAGATCCACTGTTACAAAGACACTCCTGTGTTCTTAAGGTAGATATATTTTCCATGCCCTTAGCCAAAAAAATCAACAGCATTGGGGAGGTGAAAGAAAGAAATATGCTTATCCTTACCTTGGCAAGAGAGGGTGAGCTGTGTTCCAAGCTCGTATTTTTTATTCTCATTCTGACAATCACAAACACTTACTTAAGCTGAAATATTGGACCATAGCATAGATTTTAAAATATGATTTTTGAAACTTGAACTCTTGACTTATATTTACATGAGAATTACGACATTCTATCCCTTAATGCTAAGTCTTGCCCAGTACACTAATACTTGTGTTTTTCAGCTGACCAATCGCAGCATAGGAAGTCCCACCACACAATGTAAAATGAGTAATAAATTACTTATCTCTCAACACCATTATAAGCCATAGCAACAAATAACAGATCTCAAGCTATCTAGTTCCTTATTTTCATGAAGCTATATCGATCTTATATTTCTCAATATGAATTTATTTTACAGTTCATCAATTTAATCCATGTTTTGTCCATCAGTCACTGAGCCCAAATTCTTTTTTTTTTTTTTTTTTTTTTTTTCCTTCTTGCAGCCTTGAGCCAAAACTTTTTAACTTTCTATCCACAGCAACCATTGTAGTCTGGATTATATCCAGCCTTTTACTAACATCTGTCAAATTCATATTTGTGGTTGCAATGGAGTGGGGAATAGAAAATAAAGATAGATGGCAATGGATTAACCCTAACACTTCTTTATTACACTGTAGCCATTTTATATGTCTCTACTGCACTGTGTCTTGCTAAAGTTTCCACACATTATCTTCCCCTAAATTCTTTATCACCTAGTAACAGAAGATAAACATAATTCTTTTCATTTAATGAGGCAAGTGTTAGATCAACATTATCAGTGGCATAACTAAGGTTCTTAAGTCTGAAACACAGACTTTTTTGCCTATTCCACATAATTGTCCATGATCTGTTTCAAACACATTGAAGCTCATAAAAGTACCTAAGAGGAAAATACTTTTTCTGCAAAGTATAAGAATAAAATATATATATATATAAAGATTTTATTTTCAAGATTCCAAAAAGTAGTACTGACAATTTGCACTTTGACTATGAATTCCACCCAAAAAATCTCACTTCCCTTTATAAAAATTAATTAACCCCTATGAGGCAATTGTTATAGGTAGGAACTAAGGAAGATAATACTAAACAACCCACACAAGCCAAGCAGAAGGCAGATCTCCTGACATTTTTCTTGTTTGTCAAACTCAAAGCAAGGAAAGATGAGTGTACTTCTTTGATGTGCTAATGAAAACTATTTATTGCAGCAGCCTGGTTTTTATTATTATTTTAATGTCTATGTCTGTAGAGTTCCAAGTGCAGCTTTTCTTCAGGAAAACTCAGTGGTCACTAAATTCAACATGTATGCATCCTTTTTACTTAATAAGAAAGAAATCCTTCGAGTGCATATAACTAACTGGTTTTTACCTGAAGGAGTCAGAAATGTGGAATACTCAAAAACTTGAAAATTCATTAACTCCTATTAATTTCCAGTAGAGTCTCTAAGCTTTACTTTTCACAAAAGCTTTGTAAGAGGAGAGCATCTGCTAAACTTGTACAGGTATGGCATGTAAAATGGATATGACAATGAATTACAGCTGATCTGTTTACTGACACTGGAAAGAAATTATCTTGGAATTAAGTTTTTTTATTGATTATATCCCATTCTGAGCATAAATGTAGGAAATAAGATAACAACCCAGATCACAGAGTATAACACATGATAAAAAAGTCCCAAGAGGATTATTAAAAAGTACTTTAGTATTTAAAATTGTTGGGTTTCTTCCAAGCTCAGCAAGACACTCTGCCTATTACTTTCATGAAGCAGTTACAGAAATAAAACTTGGCCTAATGCTCTAAATCAATGTATGTGAGAGATAGAAATTTTACAAGTGTTCAAAGTTGTTTTCTTATATAAGTGCCTAGGGAACCTGAAGAACTCGATTAGTCAATATGTATGCTAGACTTTCATCTAGAAACAGCTGATAGAAAGGCAAATTCCTCCTTGAATTTGTTCTTATTTTGTGATTACTGTGTTCAAAATATAAGCTGCAATGGTGTCCAAAATCTGCCAACATACAGTGACAAAAGACCACACTAAGGATTGTCTAATTATCATTTGAAAATTAGGATAGTTACCAAACACTACTAAGTCAATAAGGAAGAAAAAGAACATAAAAGAACAACAAAAAGCTGAATTGTTTTAATTAATTCTGATAGAAAGATAAAGCAGTCCTGCATCTCTAGGTTAAAAGCCACTGAAGTAGTTAATAAATTCTGTTCTGATTTGGGCCACATGCTACTTCCCTCATTTCTTGCCAGGAAGTAAATGTCGGATTTAAAAGACTCTAAATGAAATGTAGATACCAGTGATGTCATTGACTATTTTTTTAAGCATTAGTTCCTCTGATATATATATCAAACAGAGAGCGGTTTTTCCTAGTGAGGGTCAAGATGATCTTGTTGATGTATTTTTGAAAGTACCAGATAGACAGGCACATCAGTAGAATTTGCAAGATTAGTAGGAAGATACAAGTAGGACTCTCTACGCAGGACAAGAGTTCTGAAGCCTACATACTAGGGAAAGACTGGGCCACATGAACTTTTCTTATGCTTGTTGACAGTCTGTCTTCACACAAAATGAAGTAGAATGCTCCCCCCAACCCAGGAAGTCATGAACACATAAAAGCAGTTTGTGGTCTCCCAGCTTATCCACAACACTTCAGACGAGTGCCTCCCCATCCTATTGATAGCCTTCTGCAGGACTAAACAGAAAAATTTCAGTCACTGGCTGTGCCAGCTAACCACCATTGCCTGTGAAACTCCTGCTGCCATCAGTATCTGATGAAGCTGTTCTTTGACTGGATTTAAGGAACAACAAACACGAGAGAGTAAAGTTCCTGAATACAGAATAATGCAGTTCCTAATGCAGAAGAAATGGCAACACATTTTAAAAAATATAATAATGATTGCTTGTTTTGTGAGATGGAAGAATTCTTCCCGTATCAGCATGTGAATGTACAGATAGACTGTGTATGCACACATAGGCTTGGGGTAACAGGATCACAGCTCCCAGATCTGTACCTTCTGAAAAGTTTAAAGGATTTTATTTTAAATTGCAGAAATCAAAGCTCTTCAGCAGTCTGTTCTACCTAAGCCTTTGTGAGATCCATGCAAGACTATGTTAAGGAAGGGAGCAATGAAAATATCAGTTGCTAATGCAACAGTAAATATTTGGATATGTGGGCCATCAAAAAACCCTACGTAGTCTCTGCAATTATCAGAAACTTTACTAGATCAATTTTACCACATTTACTAATTGATTTATCTTTGTAAATTATTTCAGATCAGAACTGATAGTTGTGTCCTTCATCAGTTACATAAAGACCCCTGTTATAACACTAAGTATCTTTTTAGGGTCTTAGATTAAAGGAAATAATTTTCTCCTTCAAAGTTCTGACACAGGACTAGAAAAGAAAATAACTTTTTCTTGCATCAATGTCATAATTTGTTTTGACACCTTCTGTACTGATTTGAAGGGTAACAGTTTCATTCATAGCTAGTTATGAGTTCAGTTTGATTACTGAACTATTCATTATGTTTGCTTGTTTGCCTATTGTTATAATAATATCTATTAAAAAGTGTGTAAAACTAAATATTTTTTTTTTACAAATTTTCATCCTGACCCATAAATGTAAAAGACAAGATAGCTGAGAAGGACTTGCAATAGTTTTAAATCACAATTTTTTCCTGGCAGATACCTCAGAATAATGAAACTCAAATTGTTGTGCTTCTATAAATTGATGCATTTTAAATATTAATTTAATTTAAAAGGTCTTCAGATTATTTCATGCACCATAGCTAAACTGGCTTTTTTTTTCCTGAAAACCTAAGGTAGTACAAAAATTGAGAGATTTAGTCACATCTACCATCACAACTAGAATATTTCTGCCTCTACCACCCCTCGGCAGTGTGGTTCCAGTTCTACAGTGACCTCTTATCCTCAGAAGTATGACTCACTCTAATGAAATGATAGATTCTCATAACTATAAAGCAAGACAAGTTATTAAAGGGGAGCTCTTACTGGCCCTCATATCAATGAGTCAGCTAATATCTAGCAGCACCTAACTCCCTACACGTTCCTCCTTCAAACAGCAGACTTGTTATTCTTTCAGTTATTCACTGTTTAGAATAAGAATATTTCAGCTGCCTACTATAATCTATTTCATTTGCTATAATAGATGTATATGGTAACTATCATTGGTCGTGCTTTGGTTGTAAATTGATGAAATTATTCCAAACTTTAGAAAGCCAGCTCTTCATCATTCTCTGCAGAGCATTTTTCTTTTTTACAAAGTTGGGTTATTGCCAGGAAGTCTATCCTCCCTGCAGCATATGGCCTCCAGGTTCTCTAAACCCAGAACCAGCCAGGCAGAATTAAAATAAGAAGGCTGATATTTATGAAGTTCTCTGCATGTAAGTATAACTTCTTCAGTACATCTCTGCCAGCTTCCAAATATGACAGAAAAAAGAACACAGAAAAATTGGAAATATTTTCCTTCACTGTATTTTTTTTAACCAGAATGGGTGTGGCTGGCTGTCTTCAAGCAGTTCAAACGGCAGCAGACAGAAGTTTAACCATAGTCATGAGCCAAAGCAAGGGTACACGTGGTTTTAGGCTGGCATTATGCGTAGTTTGCAGTAATGGAGATTGCTCTGTAAATATTTATCTTGCTAAAAATGCTTCCTGATGCTCTTAGCACCAAATCCTCAACTGAGGGAGACTGCTATCACAGTGATGAAATTCTGCCCAGCTGAGGTGTAATTTCTAGCTCTGTTGTCTGTAATTCCTCTGCTGACTTTCTCATAGCTCATAGCTACTAAGCAGTATCATGCCAGTAAAAAAAAAAAAAAAAAAAAGCAAAAGTGTAATGAATATTCAGAACACATCTTTCCAAGCCCCTCTATTCTGCCAGAACACTGGTGAAGCAACACAATAATTATTTATCAGTTACACCCCATTTTTGGAAGTGAGGGCTTTTATTTAATTATTTTAATTCAGTAATTTAAATTTAAGAGGTACTTAAGTACTTAACTTCACACACAGAATGACTGAGGTTGGAAGGGATCTCTGGGGATCATCTTGTCCAACTCCCCTGCTCAAGCAGAACCACCTACAACAGGTTGCCCTGGACTGTGTCCTGATGGCTTTTGAGTATCTCCGAGGAGGGAAACTCTCCAATCTCTTTGGGTAACCTGTGCCAGTGCTCCACCATCCACACATTCAAACAAAACTTCCTCTCTCCTGGGCTCCTGTTCGTGCCCACTGTTTCTTGTCCTGTCACTGGACACCACTGAAAAGAGCCTGGCTCCATCTTTACACCTTCCCTTCTGATATTTATATATACTGCTGAAATCCCCCAAGCCTTCTTTTCCCTAGGCTAAGCAGTTCCTGCTCTCTCAGCCTTTCCTCCAGTCCCATGATCATCCTAGTGGCTCTTTGCTAGACTCTCTCAGTATGCCCATGTCTCTCTTGTATTGGGGAGCCCAGAACTGGACAAAGTACTCCAGATGTGGCCTTACCAGGGCTGAGTAGATGGGAGTGATCATGTCCCTTGACTTACTGGTAACACACCTTCTAATGCAGCCCAGGATGCCATTAGCCTTCTTTGCCACAAGGGCACATTGCTGGCTCATGCCAACTTGGTGTCCACCAGGATCCCCAGGTCCTTTTCTGCAAAGCCATTTTCCAGCTGGTTGGTCCCCAGAACATACTGGTGTGTGGGGTTATTCATACCCAGATGCAGGACTTTGCACTTCCCTATCTTGAACTTCATGAGATTTCTGTTAGCCAATTTCTCCAGCATGTTGAGGTCCCTCTGGAGGACAGCACAACCCCCTGCTGTATCAACCGCTCCTCCCAGTTCGGTGTCATCAGCAAACTCGCCAAGGGTACGTTCTGCCTCATAATCCACACCATTAATGACGACCTTCATTAGTACTGGGCCCGCTATTGACCCCTGGGGTACACGGCTAGTTATTGGCCTCCAGCTAGACTTTGTACTGCTGATCAGCACCCTCCAAGCTTGGCCTTAAGTTCCCATTTATGTATGAATCAGTTCCTGTTACTAAAGACATGATCTAAATAACATTGGAGGTAGGCAGAACCTTTCTTCTGCAGAATCATGCAAGAAAGAACAACAGCCATAAATCACTGAAAAATAAAATTTACTAAACCCTCTGAGTAGTGCACAAGTTTGTGTATTAGTGTTATGAGATATGATGACGAAGGTATAAAAGACAATGATGCATCACCAGTGATGCATTTTTAGTCTGAGAAAGTGATTTGTCTTTCTTGCATGAGTTTTTAAATTTGCTACAGATCATTTCACTAAAATGTAAATTGCACTTTAGGAATAAATCTAATAGACACTTTTTTGCAACCATAAACACTAGTTAAAATCTATTTTCAGTTATACACAAGTAATATTAGGGGCTTCTGAATTTCAAAGTAACACTTCAAAAGCATGTTATTAGGAGTCACAAATTCTTAAAGTGTCTTATTAAAATGAAATTATTATTTATTATTAAAATAAAAATAATTAATATTATTCAATTATATCTATATTAAAATTAAAGTTATCTCAATTTAGTTCCTTAAATACTTCCCAAAATACTACCTCTATCTTGGCAGTAGAGCAGAACTTTCATATTCATTGAGATTCTTCCTCACAAATGACATCTGGTAATCAGTTCTTCAGTACTGAAAGAATGAGTTAGCATGCAGTGGTAATGTAACATGTAGACTACTTCATTCTGCAGTGTAACTGAACTCAAACTGACCCAGTGGTGCTGAAATGAAAATTTACAGCTTCCAATCAGAGTGGGATTAGCACACACTGTGTGCTAAGCTCTGTTGCTGAGTTTACAGTTAAGACCTGAAGCACTCAGAGTTTTAAGATTTACCTTTGAATTGAGTTGAATTTCACATATAACACACATGCCAATAAATATTTATGGAAAGTTTAGTTAACTAGCTGCCTGGTCAAAAGAAAGCAAATGACAATCATTATGAACAGCCAAAACACCAGAAAGTAATACGGTGATAAACAACTAAACCATGCAACTCCTTCCCTTTCATACCCACGGAAAATGTGCCAGGATCTCTGCAGTTATTCACTTAAAATTACTACAGAAGGAAATACAATTTGCAATAGGCTCTGCTTCAAGCAATAAATAAAAGAAACATTTCACAGCTTAGTATACATCTACAGCACTAAGATCAGGAGGCTATACGAAAAATCATTACTTAGTAAAATTTCTCTTTTCACTGCTTGCGGTGGAGGGAAAAAGAATGACTTCTGTTGCGTCACAACACTTAATGGTTTCTTAGTGAAGCAGAAATGGCAAATTCATTTTTGAAGATGTAAATAACATTCTCCTTCCTCAGTGTTGTGGATTACTGTCTAACTAGTAATGGCCATTTTGCATAGAGCTTTCTCTACTCAATTAATGTAACTACTTTTTGCAGATGTATTGTTCTGTAAATCTTTTACACACAAACACATGGACCATACCTGAAAAAGATGTGAGACTGCAATCATAATCTTTCAGGTCAAGGAGTACAGGCCTGAACTTAGGAAAGCAGACATTTACTGTCCCTTGTAGAGGCAGGTTTCTTATCTTTAAGCCAGACATTAGAGGACAATATGACACCAACACATATGTTAATATTCTCCTCCTGACTTGAACAGAACTTATCCTTATGTTCTGACCTTTCTAGGAGTCCAAAAGCATTGCAAAACCCAAAAAGGAGTCCAAAATCATTTGTCACTTGCAGTTGCTTTCAAATATCCACACTACTGGGAACTTCATTCGTAAAACTGAGTGCATACGTTCATGTTCCACATTAATAGACAGATACATATGAAACTGATAGCATTAGATATTAGTAGTAATACTAATAAGTTTTTTAGGGTTTGATACAATACAAAAATTGGAAAAAAAACCCAATTAAATGTGACTTGAGAGTATAAAATCAAATTCACACATAACATGGTACTGTCAATCATCAGTTCTGATGCCACATGAATTTTTACTTCTCTCACATAAAGAGAAAGAACATGTTCTCGTGATTGTGATTCTTTCTTAAAACTCCATTCTTAAAAAGAATACCACTTTCCACAATTGTTACATCTTCACTATAAGTTGCATTGCATTAATTTGAGCAGTATAATTTTAATGAAAAGCTTTCTCACTAAAATCTTGCCAAATGGATTTTAATTTTTCTCATTCCCTGTATCTTTGACAAAGAAAACTGTACTCATTTCTAGGCCCTCATTTCATATCCTTAACACAAAACCAACACAAGTGTAAGACATACTACTCCATTTCAAACACTGCTGGATAAATTGCTGCTACACAGTTACCACAAGTATGCTCAGTTTACATTTCGCTATGACATCCATTGCTTTCCTTGCTATCCCTAAAAGCCCATGGGTGTCTATGCCATTACCTCTTTACTATGAGGAAGGTATGTTTATTTTTTCATATTATTGCTATTAATTTTCATATTATCATATATGTTATTTAAAGAGATATTTCCTTTCAGGTAGTTTGCCCATTCATTCAAATCCAATAAGAAGTGTTGGAGAACACACCATTCATTTGAATACTAAATGGAGGCAGTATTTTGAGGATGGTGAGTGGGTGGGACCAGAATCAACATTAATAAAGGTGTTTTGTTACCGATTTTGACCAAGTAATTTACTACTCTATGCTGAGAACTGCAACATCTATAAAGAGATGAAACAAATTTTGAAGTAAGTCTTGAACCCTCATGTGTATTCAAATATTCATCAGTAGACACATTGGAAATATTCAGGCATGTGAAAATGATACAAGGTGCCTAAAGATTATCATATGAAATATCAAATGTGCAAATTATTCATATTCTGTTACTACTATCTTTCTATAAAATTTACTGTAGTTCCGCCACAGGTCATCAGAGTCAATGAGGAATCACCAGAGGAAATGGTCTATGGTCAAATTAGATAATCATAGTCATTTCTTTTAGCCTTAAAACTCTATGAATCCATTTTAAAGCTGTTATAAATCTGGAGAGTTACACTAAAACCTCATGACTAATAAACACAAATACATCCATTTAATTCTCTTTTAATACACTGTAAGTTATGTACTAAAGAAACCCAAAATGAATACTGAAATAAACAGAGCAACAAATATAAAATTTAGATATTTTATCATGTTTTCAGAGGAATTTCTTCTCATATGAAATGTATTCACATAGCAAAACTCAGCACTCTTAAATTGTATGTGCACTTTCTCCTGTTCTCAAAGATTTTGCTTTACTTTTATTTCATGATCATTTTACAGAGTGGAATGGGGTTCAATTACTGATTCCTATGGGAAGTGGCTTCTATTCAACTGTGAAAAGGTAATAACTCTGAAAAGCCTAATTTCTGGTGAGTCTCTCTGCCTTTTCTTTTTTAATTAATTATTTATGCACAGCATTTGTATAGTGGGCCCCCTTACCAGACCTGTACAAATACTTTAACATCAGTACCTTGAATTCTTGTCGTTGCAAGTTTAATCAACACCTTGTCATGTGGAATCAAATTCATTTTAAAAGGATCTAAACAAACACCACCATTTAATTGTTCATATTATCAGACAAGCAACCTTGCTCATCTAATAGTGTGTATCTGTGTTCCTACCCTCTTCATTGGGTTAATGGTGATTCAATATATTTAGAGCTGGAAGCTACTTCTCTAAGCTCAAACATTTGAATGAAAAATGGGCAATTCAGCTACATCTCCCTTGGCAAAACAATCCATTTAATCAGTGTTAGAGTTTGTATCTAGACACTAGGTTTTAATCAGAGTATCTATCTACTAATTCTAAACGGGAGGAAGTAGCAGGAGTAGGGAAGGGAGTAAAATTCATTGTATCATTGCTGAGTCAGTTTATTTCCACCATAGCAGGAGAAGCAGCAGGCAGATGCACTTACTTCAGAGGGGATTACGTTTTTCCCTGGGGATTCTAGTGTTGGATCCAGACATCTGTTCCACCACTCCAGAAAAAGGTTTAGTATCTTATTTGTTTCTGTATAAATATGCAACTATTTTAGTCTACTGTGTGGCTATATCCTCAAAAATGTTATGGGCTTAACACTGAAATTATGGGTTTCAGTGACAGGTGGAATAAAAGTCACATGACTTCCACAGAAAGTTTGGTTGAATGAATATGATGGTATCTCCTTGTCTTTTACAACTATAGAGTAGGCTTGTTAATAAGGGCTTTCAGCACTGCTGTTTTCTTCTGAAAGTCTTGCTACCGTATCCAACATCTCCAATCCACCATTGGAGCACCAGAGTATTCTATGCAGTGACACAGTTATCAGCAAGCATACGGCTGCACACACATACATTCATGTACTACATTACTATCTGATTCTCTGATTTCATAACAATGTAAGAAAACCTAAAAGCAACAATTTTAAAGTGATTTGCTCCATTCAGAGAACTTTAGATCTAAAGCTTAGTTTCATTCAGTAATCAACTCCTGGAAGTGCTTGTCTCTTCCCACTATGTCTGAAAAGATAGTCTAAGTACCATACTTCTACAAAAGTGCCTGAATTGAGACACTATGAATCCTGTCCAAACAGAACAAAATGGCTAAGATTTGGTCTTCTGGCCATAAACTAAAGAAATTCAAATCTATTACTTAATAAAACATTTCTAGGACAATAAACTGTTGGTAAGTGGAAGAATTCAGCTGAATTTAATGGAAGATGCTTCCTAAAGCTTTGTATTCTAAGATTTTTAAAAATAAAGTTTCTTAAAATACCTTCCTGACGTCACGTATTTCATACATTTTTTTCTGTTACATGTTGCAGTGAAACTGATTTTGTAAATTCAGAATAATATTTTGATCTGCAACATGTAAAATTCAACAAATAAACAGGAGAAACAAAAAAGTCCAAGAGAATAAAAGGCAGTAGTTTTGTGTGCTTTTCCTCTTTGTTTTCATACTACCATTTTGTTCCAGAGATATAAAATAATTTAACTTAATTCAAAAATGCTGAAGCTATATTTTGAAGTGATCCTTTCAAACAGATTCTACTCATTGCAGAATATGCCTCCAAATACTCCTTGATAGCTTTTCTTCAACATCAGGACTGTTGTTACTAGAAGGTCTGATCTGTATATGATCTCACAGCAGCAATATATACAGTTTATGTTTCCACGTGAATGATTGGATTTTATCGAGGAAGTGGTTAGACAGCTGTGACACAGGGATATTTGGGGGCTTGTTCTCCAAACTTTCACTGATTGAGCAGCTAAGTCAATAAAGAGCATTACAAGAGTAAGAGTTTGATGGATCAGATTATAAAATTGGCCAACACTAAAGAAAACTGCACAAACATAATGCCCAATGTACACACTCATACCCTACTTCAGTAAAATAAGAAATCTTATTTGAAGTCATTGGAACTACTCCAGTTGCTATTTTATACATATCTTTATGAGTGCTGTTAAAAAAGCACAAAGGTTTAAGATCATACCATCACAGATTAAATCAGTGACAATGATATGTAGGTGTGTTTGCATGTATACATACACACATATGTGTGTAATCACACACATATTTATATATGTGTAAGAATACACAAACTTTTAATTACAGGACATAAAAGCACTTAGATAATATTTAGAAACATGATATTTCTGTGGACTGTTATTCACATTGTGAATATATTGATTTTTGCGTTTCACTGGAAAATACTCAATAGAGATGCTTACTATTTTCAGGACAGATCATAAGAATAGCCATGGCAGGTCAAAATGAAAGTAGCCTGGTATCCTGTTTCCAGCTAAAGCTGATAGTAAGTGCCTAAGGAAGAGTATTAAAACAGATCAATTATATAGCAATACTTTCTCTGGACATTCTTCCAGCTTCTAGCAGTTTGTGGAAGAGACTTGTTTAACTAGAGGTAATATCTGTGTTTAATAGCCCTTGATGGATTTTTCTTCCACATATTTATCTAACCTATCTATTTATCTATTTTTTATCTAAACCAAAGTAAAATTTAGCTACCACAATATTCAGTGACAAAAATTTTCACAGCCAAATAATTAAACTTTTGAAAATGTATTGTCTTTATTTTAAGCCTGTTACCTTGTACCTTAATTTCATGGCCCCTCATTTCTGCATTTAAAGAAACAACCCCTATTCCTCTTCTCTCTTTCTCTCAAGATTTTACAGGTATCTATTTTATTTCCCTTCATTACCTGTTTTTCTAGCTGAAGAACCCCTAATCTATTTAGTTCTTTCTTTTATTGTCATTGTCTTATTTTATGAATTTTCTGCTTCTACTGTGTGAATTTTAGCTGAGGGTGTCAGAAGTGCAAACAAGTATTGAAGATATATCTGCATGATGGTTTTAACAATATCTGGTTCCTACTCCTTTCTTAATAATTCCCAATATTTTACTCAGTTTTACCATTACCCAGAATTCAACAGATGTCCTCACAGCTATCGTAAGTCTAGTCTGATGGAGTTAGGTCTCTCTTGAAAGGTAATAACCAATTCAGAGATCATCCCTGCATATATAAGCTGGAAATGCTTCTTTCCCCACGCTACTTGCTTTACTTTTACCAGCATTTAATTTCACCTGCCATTGTATAGCCCATTCTTTCAATATAATGTAGCCTTTTACTAGGAGATTTCATTTTTAGCAATGTGAACAGCAAACTTCTATTTATATGTAGCACCACAGATAGATAAGCAGGGGCAATACACGAAGAATTTTCACGTTCTTAGAGAGATCAGGCATGTGAAAATGACTAATCAAGTCTAAGTTAGTTACAGGTATAAAGATTTGAGTATGCCAATTCTGGAATCTCAGATTATTCTAAAAATATCCCTTGATTGTACAAAACCAAGCTCTTTATTGTTTATTGATTTTTGACACCAGGGAAACTGCTTCATTCAGTGCCTGATTCAGCTGATCAGCATAATGTAACATAAGACTTTGTAAAACCTAATTGATTTATATTAGTAGAAACAGATTCTGATACAGATAGGGTTCCCAAATTCTCTTTTCCTCATGAATACTTAACATTCAGTATTGAAACAATTCACAGTTTTAAATATTTATAGACAATTTCTGAGTTACCAAAATGTTTAATCAGTATCTAAGGATCTGTTACATGGTTGTCATCTCATCTGAGATCAGACAAGTATTTTTTAATAAATGGATATGGATATAATATAGTTATGGACTTTCTTCCACATAAATAATTTTAAATATTCTAGAGACTATAACCTTAAATGGGGTAAAGAAAACACTGATACTAACTTGTTTCTGGTTGTTGGGTTGTTTTCTGGTTTTGATTTTTTAGGTTTTTTGGGTTGTTTTTTTTCTGAAAAAAAAAAAAAAAAAAAAAAAGACTATTCAGGAAGAGCACATTTTAGGTTGATGGTTATATAACTGATAAAAACACTCACATCATAAATCTGACCTTATAAGCACAACGGGAAAGTCATCAGATGAAACTTCAGTAGCATCCTCCATGTTTTCTTAGATTTCCTAAAGAAAGATAAATAACTTTTGCATAACAGTATTTAAATTAAAGCCCAGTATTGTCAGATTTCCCCCAGCAAAAAGCTGCTGAGCCTATTGTTTTCAATATCCTATGACTAGTTTCTTTTTCCTGTAAAATTAAAACGTTCAGGAAGTGGTCTCACTGATTCAGTAACTGGTTTCTTTCTCCTACAAACCAGCATTGAAACAATGTTTCAGCAATGCTAGGAAAGCATTTGGCTGCCAATGATACCATGATTTGAATGAAACTTAAAAATGAAGTTGCTACTGATCTGAAGCACTTCAAAATGCAAAGAAAATAAGTTATTTATTTCAAAGACTTTGTATCAGGTTCCAGAATAATTCGAACTTTCATAACACTTGAGTGTCCACACTGCAATACAAATAACTTCTTGTTCTGTACATTTCTGGTTTTATGTCTGCTCAAAAAAGTGTCCCTAGGCATTTACTATTGGCTTTTGCTGGTCACTAGGTGTACCTACAGACTGCTCTACACACTACTCTGTCAACCTAAAGACCTTGAAACTGAATACAAATGTAAACTGTTCTCTCCTTCCTACATACTGGTCAGCACAATTTAAATAAGTACAAAAATAAAATGAGGATCTGACCTGCTGTGTGGGTGCCCAGTGGGTGCTCCTGTTTGCCCAACCACATGTTCTTGACAGCCCAAGAACAGTTAGTTAAAGCTTCTGATTCTCTGTTATTATTTTTCTCAGAAAAGCAGTAGAAATGTAAAATAAATATTACTGCTTCACATAACACCAAATGTATCATTTATGTTACAGGAAAAAAAAAAAAAAAAAAAAAAAAAAAAAAAAAAGAGTCATTTACTTTTTAGTAAAAAGAAACTGGCGGCAGGCAGAGACTGCTAGAGCACTGGTGTTAGAAACATGCCATATCATATAGTTGCAGAATGAATGCATTTACAACTATATGCTATTGGCTTTCCCCTTTAAAAAAAAAATAAATCCAGGTAAATATTTTCTAACATAACTACCTTTCGACCTTGTATCTTTCATTCTCTAAAGGTTAAATCAGAGTGCAAAAAGCCACATTCATAACATGAAATGTTTATTTTTATCTTTTGCTTCCTGATAGGAGTAAGTGTGCATAGCATTTATAGGAAAGGTACCATTTAAGTCACAATACAAAAGGACTTTTACTGTACTTTGACAATAACATTATAAGTGAACAGGAGGAAAAAGTGAACCTTGCCACTTGATGACGTCAAGTGTCCAATAATTGTATGTTTAGTCACTTAAATTTGCTTTGATATCATCAGAATCAGATGATAGAGTCAAAAGGGAAATAATTAGCATCTTCACTGATAAGGGTACAATGCTAGGACAGTAGAAAGCTATGAAATTGGATTGGATTCAAGCTGAGAATTGTTTTACTGTGGAAGTGTAGTGATCTCTAGAGACTACTCTTCAATTGAAAATGATTTTCCTGTTTATAAATATACATCACTTGAGGTTGGGTTGTTCGGGTTTTTTTGTTCAAAGTTATTATCTTTTGAAAATTATCTTGGCTCCCAGGAGTTATTTGACTTATTTAAGATGACAGTTTTCTCTTTAAATTGAAATCCATACCCATTTACAATTATGTCGTTTCATTCCCTTTCTGACTTCAACAATTAAAAATGGAAACATAGGCATTTCATTGAGATGATCTAGAATTTTAATCCTACAGTACCAAGGCATCAGTTTGCTAGGAAAACAAATCTTATTATGGGAGACTTGAGTGTTAACTGCCAGGAAATAACCAATTTTACATCACAGATGTTGACAATTTACTTTAAAAATAGAGCAAAAGAAAAAAACATCACTACTTATCTGTAAAGGTGTTCTGTGTCTTTTCATTTAAAATAGTTCAGTAATCATTGGAAAAAAAAATATCTTGGATACTATTAGACAGATTTGGAGCCTAGTTACAGAGTACTGACTGTATAGGCATACACTTAAATATTACAGTTGTATCCTTTTGTTCTTATTCAAATAAAAGCAAGAATAAAAGTTGTGCAGTCATTTGCTCCCGAAATTTCTACTGTTTCTCCCAAAATACTCCATTTTAGCCAATTATCAATTCAATTAACTACAGGTGCATAAGCTTGCAGACAGAATAAATGAAAGACTGTTCTGTGGTTTAGATAGAATGAAGAAATGAGGCTTCATATCTTAGAAAAGCATGTACACATATATACATTTGTTGCACATATACCTTTAGCCTGACAAAAACGTTCTGTTATGTATTATAAGGTGCTGAAGTAGTATAACCTGTATCTGCAATGTGTATCAGAGACAGGGCTGGTCAAAGCCATCTGTATACCCAGAAAACCTAGAAGTCTATCCCTCCTTTAAACTCCCAGGAGGAGAACACAAGTTTTAAAAGCAGACAGAATTGTTAGTGTCTTGTAAAGAGCTGAAAGGATCCTGTTTTCACAAACATTCAAAACCCTGATATAAAAGAGTGCGCGTGCTACATTCAGAGAATTAATTGCATATTATTAACGCTTCATAGAACACCTACTGGAGAAATGCCCAATGGAAATATTGCTTTTGGTTTTTAGCTGTTAATATTTTTTCCACAAGACTCTATTTTCTTCATATTCACACACCTAATAACTGCAGTGAATCAAATTCAACACCAATTTACATCCTGCACTAATCTACTGAATTGAATGGCCCTGTTCCAGACCTGTTATAACTGAATGTGGCCAGCAGAGTTCCATATATTTCCATCAGGACTGTATTCAACCATTAGTCTATAAACAGCTCCTGCAAGACACATTCATATAACATTTAGTCACTATAAATAGCAGATAAAAATAACTGTTTGACCCAAGTGTCCTTTGTGGATTAAGTTTTGGATAGAAACATTTCCTCCCATTCTGTTTGTGATTGCTTGAAATAAATAGATTTTTATAGTTTGTGTATACATGCAGAAAACCAGTTAAACAGAAGCCAAATAGAAATAAAATCTACGGGCTGTTCCAAACCACCACCAACATTGATTTCATTAACAATGAACAGTTCTCATGAGAGCATCTACAGGTAGCAGCCAAGTTGATAAAACTTGGTACACAAAGCACAGATCCAGCTGAATGTTATTCACTGAAAAATATAATCCTTCAACAGCCAAACAAGATTTCAAACCTGAAAGTTCTCCATAATGCTAACTAAAGCAAAAGTCACTGCAATACCTAGAAGCATCCTGATAAGCAGAGGTAACAAGAATTTCATGTGGGAATGAGAGAGGATGATGAGGACAGAAAGAAAAGAACTGCAGATGAAGTATTCAATAGGATTCCTATCTGACTGCACAGTTTGCAGCTGCTCTGTGCTAGAATTTTATAGAAGACTTTTCAGACCCCACTGCTTCATTTGCTGCAGAAGGCAGAAGGGTGCAGGTGTATTCTTAATGTGGAGTTACACTAAAAATTAATGTGCAGTTGCAACTTTGGCACTTAGGAGTCCAGCCACTACGATTGTTACTATCCTTCATTTTAGTGAGTCGGATTGAATGTGACAGATTTCAGTCTGATATATCCAGAAATACCTTCAGGACCTCACAAGTCTCCTTAAATCAGATTCTCTTCTTAATATGCTTGCAGTCACCTGTGAAAAAAATAAAGATGCCTGTATTGTTGTTTCATAAATCCTTCCTCTAATGTTTGGCATCTCTCATGTTAGATCTTTTTATCTTCTTTGCCACAGTCAGAAATATCTGTTACACTAGGTGAGCTAAGCTATGTAATTAAAAGAATTAAAAGTTAGTAGAAACAGAATGGATGATTTCTTGAATAAGGCAGTTGAAACCTGCCCTAAAGAACTAGATGCTACCATTGACTTACACAGTCCCTATACACTTGGCAAGTCACTCAAAGCAATTTTTTTGTAAGTGATCACCAAGTGTGTGTTTTTCATGCATGACAGGAGTAATTGAAATCAATGGAAATGGTGCTTTTAATGTGCTACCATATTACTGGTGCTATTATATAATACAGCTATTGTAATACCAGATACTCAGTAAAAACAAGCTAGTATTTTCAAGCCATGCTCCTAGAATTAGTAGCTTCTTTTGATTCTTGTTTCTACATGCCTCAGTTTTGCATCTGTAAAACTGAGATAATGGCACTTTATCTCCTAAAAATTTGGTTAAAATAAGTTAATTATTATGTAGAACACCAGTGTGATAGCAGAGTGCTGTGTAAAGTTCAGGAGGGAATCAATGCTCATATAAAAAATTCTAGTAATCTGCTGCAGATAAGTGTGCCTATTGAACAACAACAAGAAATTAAAATTGCTTATTAACTGAGTGTAAATTAACTGTAACTTAGAATAGGCCATTAAAAGTGCAATAAAAGTTCTAGGAGCTGGCATGATATTACAAAACCACCCTGTGAGGATACAGTCCCTCAGGAATGTAAGGATCACAGACTGCAGCCTTTCCGCTTTTCTTTTCAAAGGCAGGCACTTAAAACTCAAGTGAAAACTGGAAGTATACCCATGCAAAGTTTTCATATTTCCAAGCAAGAAAACACCACATACAAGACCACTTTGTCTTTCAGTAGACGGACTTTTTTAGAGATGCAACTTCCAGCTGCGCCTTTTCCAAGCTAGTCTCTTTTCCCTATTTTCTACATGTGTATTTCTATAAAATATTGGCTACTGACCAAATCTGACACTTGGATAAGATTTCTACTTATTCTTGAAAGCTTGCCAGAAAAACTGAAGCCAGGGAAAAATTTGCTTCAGAACTGAATACGGCCTGTAGGATTTGGTGTTAGGCAACTAAAGATTTTCTCATGCATAACTCCTATTTTTTAAAGTACCCTTTGTATCAACTTGCTGAAAACATAGCTAACTTCTATAGAACTTCTTATGTGACAGTGAAGTCAAGGCTTTAGATGGAAAAATCTAGAATCTTGTACTACATCTAGTACAAAAAAAAAAAAAAAAATCTTGTCTCCCCTCTCCCATCTCGACCTTGCACATCTCCCTGCTTCCTTCCCTTGGCTCTTGCATCTGGCTGCAGGATCCTGCCCCTCCTTCCTATCAGCTAGCTCAGGTGCTTACTTACTTGGTGCCTCAGCAAGGCCATCTAACTCACTATTAGCAACAGACAATTCCTCACAAAAACTACCCTTGGGTTCAAAGAGACATAGAATGAGCATTTCAATTGCCACAAAACAAGCAGTAGAAAAGCCCATTGAAGTGAGAAGAAGCTGACATGGGGCACTGGAGAAGAACATCTCTCTTATGACAGTGGTGAACTGGTATGTCAGATCCTGCTCCACCTCACTTTGTTTCACTAGTACTAACAGCACAGTAAACTGATAATATCACTCTCCCCTGCTGTTAGGCAGTGGCCACCCATTACCATTTTGTCTGCGCAGGTGAAATTTAATAATATGTGTATGCAAATTTAATTATTTTATGATAACTGTATCAATAATTCAGATCAAAACTAAAGAAAGCTTAAAATTCAGCTCCAAGAGAAAGAAAACATTATGGATCAGGTTTGGGCTTCTGTTTTTTGTGGAGGTTTTGGGGTTTTTTTCCAGGAAAGCACATGGCAAAACTGTGTTTTGGAAAAGGGTTATTGGCTTTGTACCAGCAACTGTGTTACAGTCTTCAGTAATGAGCAGCTAAAAGTCCTCCCACAACTTTAGGATAATCCATTTCCTGTTAACAGAAGAGAGGACCCAGTAAGAAAGGGGGGCATGGAGGGGTGGGGAGTGGTGTGTGTCGGTCAGCAAGTGCTTTAACATCAGTATTTACCCTGTTGCTCATCTCATTAAAAAGTGTTCTATCTAAGACATCGTACCAATGGGTATTTTGATTTTTTTTTTTTAATATTTGAATTTCTACAAATCGTTCTATTTCATGTTGACTGGATCCCACTTCCATTAGCCTACACATCTTTCAGAAACTATTGTAATTGTTTATATTTGTACAAATATATGTATATATTTAAAATATATTATATTTTATATATTTTATACGTATATTTTTATTATATTCATATACTTCATATATTTAGATTTATATATATTATAATCATATATACACAAGCTTAATTCAACAAATACTTGAATTCAGCGAAGACTATTTCTAAAATCTAGACACTCATTAAGGACAAGAAATAATGAGCTGTATTGCTTACAAAGGCTCTTACAAGACAACAGTTTCATTAAATCTTGCCTCCAGTGACTAAACAATCAGCAAACAAGTCTAGCCATTTCATAGCTCTTGTTTTTGGAGCTATCAGCAGAGCTTCCCAGTGATACAGAACCATGTGGGCTTTTTTACGCAAATACGGTGTGAAAATGGATGTCACGAAACGTTACTGAATGAATCAGCAAATTCCTGTATTCCAGTAACAGAGCTAGAATGGTAAAACAGGCAGCATAAATACAAAAATATGTTTCTGCCTACATGATCAGTGGGAGAAATCACAGAAAAATTTCACTTAATATAACTCTTTTGAAAACCATAGGAAATTGCACATTGCAAATGACTACTGGCCTTAAATTCTTAGGTTTTTCTCCCCACTGCTAAAAGAACTGCTGTCACTGTTTGAGTGGGAGCTGCTTTGGGTAACTACTACATATTAACTATACTAAAAATATATATAATGTAGGTGAACTGCTTTTTCTTTTTTTTTTTTTTTTTTTTTTTTTTTTTTTTATCAAGGAAACTAGGTACAGACAGCAAAAAAATTCTGACATCACTTCATTTACCTGGTGCCTTGTTTGCCTCCTGTCTCTGAGGGTCTTTCACACCTTTTCTCAGCAGCAGATACCAGACAAAAAGTGTGTGATATTCAATTAACAAATCAGATGTATTTCAAGTGCTAAAGTTCCTGAGTGAATGAGTCAACACACAAAATGGAAAACAAATGCCAAATGGCATAGAAAATGCTATCTGCATCTGAGGTAGCTGGTGCACTCACCACACTACATGACTCAAATACTACTGGAAAAAAAAAAACACTAGAAATTATCAAGTCACAAATAGAAGTAAGCAGAAAGGACTGAATGGAGCTGGATCATCGTATTCAGGGAAGTTCTCAATATTCTTGTTACGTCTTCCTATCTTTCAATATACTGGTTACTCAATGTGATACATCATAAGGTCATAGGGCATGATGGCTACAACAGCAACTAGTAATTTTGAAAGTCTATTCACAAATTCTTTAAGGGGAAGATCTCTGTGTGAGTGCTAATGTTTGCATAATAGCATGTAGCAGAAGAACATAGTGCTGTGGAACCCTGACTCTAAATACCAAATAAATACCAAATAAAAAATAATTGAAATCTTTTAACCTGCCTAAAAATGTAAGAAATATTTTCTTTTTAAATAGGTCCAGATTCTAAACTATATAAATGCCAAGAAAGAAAACTGCCTTAGAAAGGTAACTGTGGTAAAGAAGAGAACATGGACAATGGACAAAATGCACTGTAGGGCAAAGATGATAAGAAATATAAATAATAGATACTTATGGTTAGATAAGAGTCACATTGTTAAGTCTGCCAGTTTCAGAATCACATATTTTTGTTCAGAATTTTACATTTTATATCTTTAGATATTCAGCTAATTTAAATACTCTTGAACACCACCATTGCTAATTTGCTATTGCATTGTTTGTGATACCAATTTGAATCAAATGATCTCTATACAACAGCAACAGGAGATGGTAGGACAGGTGATCTCCATTGTGAAACTTTTTTTCTTTTCTGCTTGAGAGCTTTTAACCAACAGTGGTCCATTCTTAGTATTTATTGCATATAGATTGTTCTCTTTTTTGTCAGCTTTTTATTGTTTTATCAAGTATTTCTCAATCACAAGAATTATTAGGTCTACTGTAACTAAAATTATGAACTTCTATAGAAGAAAAGATTTTTCTGAAAATATCTTGTGTTGGAAATGAAATTAAACAATCTTTTATGATTAATAAACCAAGAGTAAAAAGGTCCTCAAAGTATGAGGAGCCAAAACACTAAAAGAAGACACAAAAATTTTATTCTCTTTTGACATTAGTGTATATTGAACAGTAGTCACTAACAGTTGTTAATGATAACTTACTGGATCAATCTGCTAAATATTGTTAACTTCTCTTACATGAAAATCTAAGTCATTAAAACTGCTCTATTGTTTGAAATCTGTAACTATAATTTAGTAACGTTTTATAGATTCCATTAATATCTCATATTATTTGCATATAAATAAATGTATTTCTAAAATAAAAGGTTGAGGTTTTCTTCAGAAATCCCAGAGTCACATTATATTCCCATACCTAATAACAAGGCTATTTACAGCAAATAGGATATACTGAAGACATGTTGATTCCATATTGATCTTCGATGTTGTTTTTTTTTTAAACTTCACAACTTTAACAAATGGGTAAAATATTATTTTAAATGTTTAATGCTCAAATATAAATTCAGAACTCTTACAGCTGATCAGAATTCCTTGAAACTACATGTGTCTTCCAGATTAAGAACTCACAGTACTTTAATGAAATTTCACTAGAGCCCTTCAAGGTTCTATCATTACTTCAGCCTTCACTGATGACATGGAAATTATGTACAGATCAATGGGGCTCCTAAAATAATTCACACATACAAACTCACTCTTCCAGTTGAAGTCTCTTGGCTGGACCAGAGCTGATTCAACTTGACATAGGCCCATTCACTTCAAAAGACGGGCAGTGATTAACACTACCAAAGGGTTTGGCCATCTTGTTCTACAACAGTAACATTGATGAATTCATTAAAATATGTGAGCAGGATAAGTCTCCCATTTAGGCATCAAATTTGGCTGACTATTCTGTGGGACATTCTAATTATCCAACCTTCTGATTTTAATAACAATTTGTTTAGAAGTGAATGTAATCTGACACATCCAATTTGAACGCAGATGAAAGCTGTGCTGGATACAGATCTACTGCAAAAGTACTGCAAAATACAGTACCTCATTTGTTTTGAGCTAGTCTTCTGATTCTATTTTTACTCACTGTGATTTACCACCAGTATCCTCTGGGTGATAGTTAAGGAAACAGATGCTGGGAATCTCTGTCCCTTCAGTTCCTGAGAGGAGAGCTCTGACTCACATTTGTGCCTAGTCTCTCCTTTGTACTCACACATGCAAAGGATGGTTGTGTGAAACTTAAATTACCGCTTGATTTCCAGTTTCTCACTGCCAGCTTCCTCAAAGTTTCCACTTACGTATTTTACAGCTCTACCAGTTTCATTTGAGCAGCATTTTATTACACATTTCCCCTTCCAAAACCTGAACTGTATGTTCCCAGGATAAAGTTAAATTCTTTTATTTTGAAGTGCTCTATTTATTTGGGATTTTCCAATGAAACTGGATAGAAAAATGTACAAATCTGGGACAAAGTTGAAATTAATTTTTAGCAGATGTATTAGATTGAATTTTTCCTCTACCACTTTGAACAAATGCATATATAGAACACATAATGAACTATTGAACAGAAATAAATACGGCCCATGCCTGTTTCTAAGGCTATCATGGAACTTTCCATTGTCTATGTGCAGATATGAAAGGCCTTGATGGCTTTCATTGATAGACTGCAGTACTTAGTACGGTGCAGGAAGAACACTTCTAGATTAAAGGTATGGGCAAGACAGCAGCAGTGGTCCTCTCTGGGTGATAAAAGGTAGATATCATTATGACCTAAAATGCAATTGTTCTTATTTTGAAAATGTTGACCAAAACACAGCCTTCTAGTAATGAAGGAGTTAAATGACATGCTTGATTTCGTTCACAGAAGATTTCTGTTTGACTAGAACTAAAATCATAGTACAGTTCAGAGAAGAGGTCTAGTGTCATTTAGCAATGAGTTGCCCTGGCTGAGTTTCTAGGAGAAATAGTCACAATATAATTAATCTGGTGGAACAGCTGGATACACAGACTGCAATTAATTTTGCTCTGAATATTAACAGTTCCACGGCAGTTGAAAAGAAATTATATCAGTCAATAGATTTTTGAATTAAGTAGGTTGTGGGCGATAAAGCAAATTATTGTTGTTGATATTGTAAAACTTGTTTAAATCAACAGAATGATTACAGAAAATCCACGGACTTAATAAATCTGTAGTACTATCCATTTATACAGGGAAAAAAAATGGAGATTCACATTTTAAGTTCTAACTAAAAAGGGAAGAAAAAATTTAAATAAGTCCTCAGACTACTTCGCTCATTAACCTGAACAAATGTGGACTGTTTACTGTTACCTTGTTCAGTATGTAAAAAGCACATCAGAACAGCAGATAACTAATATCCATACATCAGAAACTTGTTTCCTGATTACCCAGAGATATAGGCAGTATCTCTTTAACAGTTTTTTACAGGGAATATTTCTACAAGAGCTGAACTTCTAAGCAGATGGTCACTGCACAAGAAACAGTTGAACAGTGGCACCCAGAGGTGAGAAGTGAACTGCTCCTAAAGACTTAATCCATTTGTTGTAATCTCTCATCTTTTCCTTCTGTCACTCCCATCTTTTCTTTTCCAAGTAACAAATGCCAGAAAAAAAAAAAATGCTGCAATTTGGAAGAACTTACTCTATAGCTTAAAAAAGAAAGACCCTACTTTGTAACAACTAGTATAGTTGGGAACACATTTTAGAAACATATTTTTTCCTGCACATTTTCTATAACAAAGAACAGGATAAAAATAACCATGGGAAAGTGAATATTTTCAGATGCATCTCCTCGGACAGAATCCTGAAGCCACAAAGCCTTGTATTCTCCCTAAATTCACTAGCTGAATTTATTGTGCAACAGGAACTTGATGATCCAAACACAAGTTTGTGGATTTTAGGAAAAAGGCTTGGGATCATAGTACAAAGAGAATTATACTTGACACAAACTGCCCATGCTATCTCAGCTGCCTTGACTTCAGACATTTGATAAGACATATTGTATCACTGTCTTAAAAGCACCAGGCTGAGAGCACCACCCCTCTGTGATAACCTCTCCTGGCTCCTTGGCCAATATCTGTTTTTGTATATGCATAAATGCATACACATGCCAGTTACTTATTCCACAAAAAGTTTGATTAAATACAAAGAAATGGTGAGGCTATCCAGCATCGATCTCAGGAGGCCCAATAAAATGAAACCCACTGATTTTTTAATTATAAAGGCCATACTTATGCAATTTGCAATAAGTGCCTGCATCTTTCAGTTAGAGTGGAACTCTGTACCTGGGCTGAACTGCAGCGAACCATATCCACACTCTCTAAGGATCCTCCAGACAATCTTCCACTTAAGGGACCGTAATAGGAAGGGCTTTGGGCAAGCATCTGCTCAAAAGAGAAAAGGAAACAGGTGTTTGTTTTGCTCAAATTTTAAAGTTTATTTCTGTGTGTTAAATGCATTGGGTGAGGTGTCCAGAACGTTTCTGATGATTTTCCCTAGTATGAAATCCTTTTGGCTGCTCTGCTCCTCATGCTGGTTGTTATTAATATTGCTATCATCATTATTATTATAACTAACTTATTAACGAGTAAGGAGCAGCGGTAATGTGGCGAGGAAAAACGTGAAGTTCACCTTCCTCTATCTGCATCTCCAGCCCGAGCATGAGGAAGGAGTTTCCATAAACTCCAGAGGCCAACGTTCCTGGACTCACCCCTGCGGCCCCTGCGTCCGGGAGTGCCCTTCAGCCGCGGGCAACCTCCCACACTACAGGGTATAGACATTCCAACCAGGATTTTAAACAAATATGTGAAAGCGAGTAAGGAAAGGCATTATGTCTGTATGCAAACTGATATCCTTCCTCCTCCCCATCCCACCTTTATTTTCCCATCTCTTTATGAAGATCGCGACAATTTGAAGGAAAATTTTGTCGCCGAGGCTGCAAGGCAGTGACTGGCGGGCTGCAAGGATCTGGCAGGTCCAGCGCGCTGCCGCTGGGCGGGGAGCGGC
>NW_020799107.1:13335108-13339469 GCF_003259725.1 Athene cunicularia | reverse complement strand
GGGGGGGGGGGGGGGGAAACAAACAACAAAAAGAGCAAAAGAAATCAAAATCAGTCCTATCTCTGCCAATAAAAGAAACTTGGAGAAAAGTAGAAACAACAGTAAATATTCTTGTTTCAAAATCTGCACAAAAGTAAATACAGTGCAAGAAACAGGGAGGGGGAGTCACCCTTCCTCCATGTGATCTTTTAATTTATAGACATCCCTTTAAAATGGACTGTTTTTAAAAAATAATCTCTCAAAGGAAAAGACAGTGCCTTAGCCCTTCATGCCTTGCTTGCAGCACCCAGGCTGATGAGGCATTCTTACTCATTCCTCCCCCTGGCCCTTACACTGTTAACTAAAGAGATCTTCTACTTAATTGCACGTGTTATGCCTCACAGCCCAAACACACATTTTTCTGTTTTGCAAGCACTGCAGCTTATTCTGCTTGGCTGTGAGGATGCGATAAGAAAACAGATATATAGCTTTGCACTGGGGGGTTAAACACTAAAAATTACTCTTGTGAATTTTCCTTTATAATCGTATCTGCTGCTTATGTATGCAGCTAGAAATAAAATGTTCTGGGTATCTTTTGCATACACCCCAAATGCCTTATCCAGAGAGGTAGTGAGTAGCCCAAACTTCCACCATTCTCAGTGAAAGATGGAAAGCATTAACTGTCTGCATATATCACCAATATTAATACGTGGTACATATTTTCACCATTTCTGCAAACTAAACTGCCAAACAATCTAATTGATGGTCTGTTTATCTGACTTAATTTTCCACCACTCCAGGAGCATATAGAGAAGCTTTCCATGAAGTACGATTCTACAATAAGCTATCCAGTTTGACACAGCAATTGGCAAATTTTCCCCAAAATATGATGGATTATATCTCATTTAAAACACTGAATTTAATGTGACTGTGAATGTCATTATTCCTATTGTTGGCTAATACCTTGTTTAAAGCTTGATACAGGAAGACATTTAGTTTTTCCATTAGTAACTAAATACTCTTCTCAGAAAACAGTTGATAAAACTCTGGAAGAGGTCTGTCCCAGAGAAAGTATCACACATCGTATATGTAGGGCGCAGACCTGAACTGGTTGTGCCCTGCACATGCAAAGAGGCCATTTCCATTTCTAACTTCAGTGACTCTATGATTAGAACATATGAACACTTGAACAAAGTTATTTGACATAATTAAACTATACCAGCATCATATAAGCAAATTAAATGGTATATCTGGACATATATGAGTTTTATAGTAATTAAAGACATTTTACAGGTTTTATTACTATTTAGAAAAACATATTAAGCAAAGATCATTACATAAAGCCTAAAATTTGAATTTGAATCTACATTGCTAGATCCTCAGCCTATGCATTATATAAATGTATACAAGTGTATTTATTTAGTAAAATCAAATGATAGTAGATACTCTGCTGACCATCTGATTTTAACTAACCAATACACTTATCAAAATGACACTATTATTTTCATAGCTGCCTGAATGTAAAAATAAGTTCCATTTGATATATAATGTTTATATTAATCCTTTTAAACATTTGCTGCCTTTCACCCCATAAGTGATCCTTGCAAAATGTGTCAAGTGATTTATTAAGGTCTGACCCAGCAAAGTGCAGAGAAGGCTCACATCCCACTGGCTTCAGGAGCAATTAAGGGCTTCTCCATGCACCTTCTAGGATCAAGCTCTGAGGATTTGGCAGTTCTTCTGGACTACAGTTGTGTTCAGATTTTTGTATGCTAACTTTCTTTATCATGCTTTCGTTTTGCACTGAGGTCAAATAACAGCTGTATCCTCTTACTGAGCAAAATTTCCAGTTAAGTCAAGGAGTCTGAGCAAGAAAGGAATGCTGGCTTCAGTAAAAAGTTTGTCACAGCTAGCTGTTACATGTCAGAGATTACTTAAGAATTTCACACTACAAAGATATCACAATCTAGACCTGAAAATCGTATAGTTATGGTAGTTAGTAGTTAAATAAAATACAACAAAAATATTTCCACTATAAGTAGTTTGTACACTTAAAACTAAAATTCACCAATCCTATCTGTGTTTCTGTCTTGAGAATTTCAGTCTACTACAAAAGAACATGTAAATCAATGGGAGATATTGGAAAACATAAATCAGTACTAGTTATTTTACTACTAAAAAGAAAATCCATTATTCTATTTTTTCTTGTTTGCTGCTTACCCTTACACTCCAGAATTGTCTCTTTTTTTTTCTTTGATATTTATAACCCAGTTTTAGGCAGTCTGTTAAGTAAGAGTGGTCATGAAAATTCACAAAGCATTTAAAAGGATCCAAAGAATTTATCTGCATCTGATTGAACTGATTGATGAAGGAAAATAATAATAATTCTTGAAAAACTTATATCACTTTTTGGAACACAATGTAAGAGCACTCAGTATTATAACAGATAGTCTAATATGAACACTAGTAGAAAGACAGCACAGCATTCTTACATTCCAGAAAAAAATGTGTTGTTCTTTCAGTTGTGTCTTTGCTAACAGTTTGGAAGCATCCATTGTATTACTACTGCAGTGTTATTGAGCTAGTTTTATTAAGGCAAATTTATAGCAATGTTAGAAATTAATACCACTCTTATTTCCTCCACTGCCTGGCTTTATTGAATGCCATGGGGCATATTAATCAGTAAAGCCAAGTAGTGCATGAAATAAAAGTATAAATTAACCTGTAACATGAATGTAAAAAGGGGCTTAATAAAATAGAAATAAATAACACTTTAATGATAATCAACCCTGCCTGGCTTAACCAAGCACATAGTGTAATAATGCTAAATAAAAAAAAAAAAAAGTATTTAAATAAAGTTTAAATCATGATGCAAACAACATAATTTACAAAGTAATACTTAATTTACTGTATTGATTAAACACACATAAGACTGGACAAAAAAACACCCTTCTGGCCTGACACTTTTTCATGTAAAATTCCTGTCAACTTTGGGAGCAGGCCCAAGGCACAATGACTATGAATGTGAGGATGATTTCAGATTTTGCATTCTAAGAGTCTATGCATTTAGATGTAATCGAAAAAGAAGTCTTGGCATAGTATATTTTGCAAACACCCAAAATGTATCTCCAAATATCAGCTAAAACCAGAACAGTCTCTTCAAGACTATTTCACACAGGTGAACTGCACACAATGCATGTAGTGATTTATTAAGGGCTTGACCTTGCAAGTGTGTGAAGTCATTTTAACCTGTCCTTAAATTTATGTTGTGGTTTTTCTAAAGACAGTGTCTTCTGTGGTATAATAGAAGGGATTCGGGGGGAGGGGGAAAGTCTCTTCTCTCCAGGGTCCAAAATAATTCCATCCAAAGAATTACTCCCAGTACACAAATTGATATATGCAAGTATTTCCAAAATCAAAGCTAATCCTGTAATCATAAAACAATAGACAGCTCAGCTTTTCTCCAGAGTTACTGCACTTCCAGAGCACACATTTGGCCATGTTGTCATATATAATAACCACCTATAAGAAAATACATGTATTTGCAAAACCAGGAAAAAAAATGGCCAAAATCTGTATCATAAACCATCAACGTGTATGCTCCCTCTGCTGGTTCTGCTGCAGAAGTTAATTGTGAAACACTGCTGTAATTGCTCTGCTACTAACACTGACATAAACATCTAACAACTTTGCTAGAAACACCAAGCAGCAAGAAGAAAGGTAAGTTGAGAATTTCTGCATGGGTGACCGCACACATAACCAGATAAACATGATACTAAAGCAATGGTTTTACAAATACAAATGTATAATATATCAGAAATGTATTGGAGTTCATTGCATCACAGTTGTGATACTATTATGAAGACATACTAATATCAGATATAGCCCAATAAAAGATACTGTGAGCTATGCTTGAGACACTGTTTGGGTGGACCTGTAATGTTGCAACCTGTATTCATTTGTTTTATATTTTCAAATTTGGTAAAACAGGGTTGCAGACTGATTCCATTGAAGTGTATCCAGGGTGCAATAGAAATGGTTAAAGATGTTATTTTTCATAAAACTTAATGGCACTGAACAGGAGGCAAGCTTAACAGTTAGTCTAAGTGAGGTCCCCATACTCTTGGATGATGTTTGCTAGGAGTTTTGTCAGCTAATGAGTTGAACCATCTGTAGCAGGTTCCTGACAGATGTGGCCAACTCCCGTACTGGGCTGCTACATCTTCTGACACAGAGATCTGGGGGGGGCTCCAGTCACAGCATTCCAAGGGAAGGGCAGAAAACGCCGCCACCAGGTACTCAAATGTGGTAACTCTGTAAATAATAAAACGGAGGTTTTTTGGTTGGTTTTTTTTGTTTTGTTTTGGTTTGGGGGGTTTTTT
>NW_020799107.1:13326123-13335058 GCF_003259725.1 Athene cunicularia | reverse complement strand
CTTGAACATGAGAGGTCAAAACATTAAAGACTATGAAATGGTTGATAAAACTTTTACAAGAGATTGCAACAGAGATCATGAGATTAACGACAACAGATTGCAAGAGGCACAGTACTCAAGCAGCACTTTGTAAAATTTAGTGCTTTTCCCTTTTGGGTATGGCCTCTATAGCATACCAACCATGTAACTACTGTAATTAATAACGACCCTCCTTCCTCTGAGCAAACACAACTGCACAAAAAGCAGTATTTGTTCAGCAGCTGTGTCTAGGGGCTAAACTATGCTACAGGAAGGTTGTGTGAAGAGTCACTGAAAAGAGGGGGCAGTTTTCAATGTGCACCTGGAGACATCCTCTGCTAGGTGGCAACTGGTCTTAGGGAATTCAAGTATGTCTTTGCCTACCCCAAGGATGTACTGGCAAGAATGAGGCTCTAACATGTATATGGTCACAGCATGAGGAGAATCCGATTCTTTACATCTGAAAAAAGAATAGAAATTTTGTAGTGTTTAGCATGGAATAAGCACAGACTAAACCATGTACTACCCTAGTATCTAGAGCGTTTTTGCTAAGCAGTCCTGGCTTTCTGGGTTTTATGAAGACAACAGAGGTTTCTCCCTCTGACATGGGCAGCAGAGACACAAAACATCAATTTACTGAAAAAGTCAACTTACTTCAATTTCACGGTCACCTGCCTTGGCTTGTCTGTTAAGTCGCACACATCTCCATTTCCATAGAAATGAGACACCATCCTGCCACAAAAGATTGGAATGAAAAAGTTTGGAAATATTAAACACAATTCTTAAGCATGCAGCTAACTTACATGATACAATAGCTCATACTTCATCAAATATGTAACTAATACACAAGGCAAGGAAGTAATGTGCTGTATTTCACTTATTGCAGAAGCGAACAGTTGTTCATTGTTGGAAGATTTTTATTCTGCATCATACCCAAAGTGTTGAATTACCTTTTCTGATATTGCACAATGAATAGGGGTGTGTGTGGGGGTGTGTGTGGGGGGTGTGTGGTGTTTTGTTTGTTTGTTTGTTTGGTGTTGGGGTTTTTTGTGTGTGTGTGGTTTTGTTTTGTTTTGTTTGTTTTTTCCAAAGGGCCTTCCAAACATTTCTTTTGACTTCAAAATTATAATGGATCTTTTTTCCCCTTTATCAGCAATGGTATCAAATTCAGCCCCAACACAACATCAGTGGATGTAAAGGAATTACATGATAACTTAATTTAGGCAGGATTTTTTCTTATTTTAAAATCAAGGTTCATGCTTAAAATCTGGATTCTTCTAAGTCCACTGAGTTTAATCTATTATACAGATTTTTAAATGCATAAATTTCAGCAACCTTTGTGAGATGCATAAGGGTATCCAGTTTAGAATACACTAAGTGTATATTATCTCAGTGCTATTGTAACAAGATGTGTTCTATGGTAGTAAAGAAAGTGAACTGTTAAATTTATATCTTACCCAGTAAATGTAAAAACAAACAAACAAGCAAACAAAAACAAACCAACAACACACACACACACACACCCTCCCCCAACTTTGAAATACCTTTAAAAGTGGTTTTAAAAGAATCATTTTGTATCATTTCTGTCTTCTCCATAAAGTATTATTTTTGGACAAGAAATACCTTTGGAGTATAATACCATGATAGCTAAAGGATTGCCAATTCAAATCGTTATTTCACCATAATAAATAATAGGCACCGTGTTTAGATCACTGAACTCCACATTATTTTGTCTGGAAGTCAATACCTTGGCAATTTAACCTCAGTGCTGACAGCATTTTAGTCATTAGTCCGAATAAGCTACTTTTTAAAATGACAGTGGAGTTCCAATAAAATAAAATAAAATTAAATAAAATAAAATTAAATTAAATTAAAATGGTGGTTTAATTACATACCAATACAGTGTTTATGGACAGTTGTTTAATTTAAAGCACAAAAAGAGAAAACTGAAGCTGGAGAATGCTCTTTGTTGGTCTCAGATTCAGACTGTGCACCTATTTTTCTACAACTGTCATGACTGGGCAACACATGATGTTCTTTGAAAAACTAAAACCTTATTAAATCAACAGTTATGTAAACATCAAGAGACTACCAATTTGCAGAATATCCCAAATCATTTAAGTAATAAATTAGGAAAGAGTGTGAAAGATATATTATAAAACCTACAGTTAAAAGAAATCCATTAAGATTCATATTTGCATTCTAACATTTTAAGAGATAGGTTTTTTCATTTAAATATTTCCTGTAGTATTAAATTAAAGCAACTGTGTTGTAACAGCACATAAAAAAAAAAAAAAAAAAAAAAAAAAAAAAAAAAAGCCAAACAGAAAGTGCACATCTGTCATAAACACACTGTCTATGGAAAGTGGACCAAAAGTCTGTTAGCGTAACAGTATATTTCAAGTAGTTACATGCAAAGAAACAAACATGCACCATGAGCCCCTGATATTCTTTCACAGCTATTACAATACAATTTATTTTAATAAGAGAAGACTATTTCTTACATAGGTTAATATTTCAAGCATATTTTTAAAATAAATTGCTTGTGTCTCTAAAGCAGTTGATTAAATCTTGTTACAAAAATCATTACATTTTCTTTATTGCCTTGGATTAGAAACATCCCTGTATTTTTACACCAGTGTAGTCATATGCATTAGACTGGAAGTAAGGCTGTGGCAGCTTTGCTTACTGCCTGCAGCTGTCACTAACACTAGATCTATCTTCACAAATATTATTACAAGTGTGTTCATCTGAGTTGTCCTTATTCACAATAGCTGACCTTCATGGCTATGTCTGACATTTAAAAAGAAAAGTTCTGCTTTACAACCTTCAGTAAGCCTTCAGTTATAAATTACTTGTAGAGTATTAGTAATAATAATTGATTTTAGCAGTAAGTAATAGAGTTATAAACAGCTTCTACTATTTAATGAAAGAAATGCTTCATCTTCTCATTTTATTTATTAGTATTCAAGAGCCTTCCACAACCTCACTGAGATCAGTTATTGCTTAATTAAACTAGAAAAGGTAGCTTGTCAATGACTCTTTATTTAAAAAAAAAAAAAAAAAAAAAAAAAAAAATAAAATATTTCTTAAAAAAGATTTCTTTACAAATGTTCTTAAGGGTTGATTATTTTTCTGTTGTGAGCTTATTTGAATAGAAATAGTGCATGTGAGTAATGAACTGTTTGAATTTTCCTTACATCTTTATAAAATACAGGCTTTTCATCTTAGTGTGGTGCATCAGTTACGAGTAAATATAATCAGTTAAGAGTTTTACCCTGTGCTGGCCACACTAGAGCTCTCTTCAGGGTTCACAAGTGAATCAGTTGCAGAAACTGTCCAAGCATCTTTTTGCTTCTCACAACTATACTTCATTTATTAAGAAATTTAGTTTTCTAGCAAAGTAAAAGAGCATCTACAGATTCATAATGCGTAAGAACTGATGTTCACACATGAGAAACTAAGAACTAAAAGACTTCACTGGCAAATGGCCTGATGAATGATGCAATTACTCTATCAATAATGGCAGGAAGGTTTCAAATAAACAATACCCAATTTAAATCCGACTGGAAAATGATAGCACCTGCTGATTTTATTTTGCCTTTTTTGTCACAAGGTAGTGACAACTGACAAATAAAACTTAATGTCACCTTATCATGATGCAAATAAAAATATACTGTAAACTTAACGTAGATGTCAAGCTTGAGAAGCTATCTATCATCTCTCACCACTAGCTGGCACCATAGCTTTAAAAATGTAGCGATGTGTCTCGTTTATATCTTGCTAATTAACAAGCCAGCTACCTAATTTTTAACAGAAAACAATTATTCAAAGCAAACGAGAAATATTTGAGGCTATAAACTAAAATGAGTCTGAAAGCAATATTCTCAGTGATGACTGGTATGATACATCCTGCAAAGGGAAATGGATAATAGTTAACAGACTCAGGGGTTGTTTTTATTAGATGAAAATAAACGGTACTGTGCACAGATGGGAGAGTCTGATATTTTTGCTACTGGCTAGGAGATCGTAGAGGTCAATATCTTGGCTTATGAAGAGGATGAACCCCAATAAACTGTCTCCCTTACTGGGCTTTTTATCCCAAATAAACTCAGAGGCCACTTCAGGTTCATTCCCAAAGAAGCAGCTTTATTGCACCAGCTAATAAATTTCACAGAGTCTGTCTCCTTCACTGGCTTCCCTTTTCTCATTAGAGCACGCTGCTTTCATTGTCTGCTGGCTGGATACAGATGCCCTAAGAGGCAGAGACTTGCTTTCCATTCTCTGACTGCAGTGGTTCTGACACTGCAATAGACCTCACTGCCATGTTCCGCTCTATTTCTTTCAGACTAGTCACTCTGGGCTGACCCAACACATGCGTTGGCACACACGCCCACACGTGCGGCACACACCGAGTTCAAAGCAGGGGAGTTACAAGTTAGTCATCGCTGCTCAGCCTCAGAAGAGACCCAACAAAAATTCAGGCAACTGTTGCCAACTGTCTATGAATGTTATATTTACTTACAGGTTGGGCAAAGAAACCCATAAATGTTCACATCGTACCAATAAAAGAGCATTTTGAATTGACAGATACATCATATTTGTGGTCAATCTGTCAGCTGTGGTCTGAACAGAAAAGCTTCTATAACGTAAGAAAATCTTCCCTAAAAGGAAATGAAAGCTTTCTTCTGTTATGGGACAGGTTCTCTGCAGCTGTCCAAACACAGTCACTCTGAAAGCTGGGACATACAGACAAGATTTCTGTATCAGTTACGGCCTCAAGAGTCAAGTCACCTGAAGAGAACCTTGCCATTCTGGCCTTGGCACCATTAAACAGTATAGCTCATAAAGTTACACATATTCTTTTTTTTTTTTACAGTCTTCCATAGGACCAGAGAGAAGATAATGTACACTTTGAACAACAGTGCTATACATGTATAAATTGTGCAGTTGGTTCACTAAAATATCCATCTGATAACTCCCTATTAAAAAAAAAAAAAAAAATCACAGAATAACATATACCGTCAGCTATGTAGGAAAAAAGCATTCTAATTCTTACTCTGAAACAGGTCACCTCCTGTATAATTTTATAGTGACATTTCTGTCCTACCTAACAGGGACATGGTGAACCTCATCTACCTCTTCGCTATTATCTAGTCTGGTTAGATTCTGTCATTTGCATACTACAGTACCACTGCCAGGCTAGTCTTCAGCCCACTTCAAGTACTGCTCTTCCATCCAGCTGAACAGCAGAGCAAAAAGCAGCTCCCACACACCAGCACTGAGGAGATTATGCATACAGACTGCACTGATGTTTCTAGGATAATCACTGACGTCATGAAAGTGTTGTTGTCTAAAATGACACAGCCAGTTCTAGTGAACTGATTGATTTGGAAGACTGGATGGAAGGACTTCAGTTAATGAATACAGTTATATTTTCAAACTGGTATGGCACAAATTCTTACCTTACAAAAGAAAAAGGAACACAAACAAAAGGCTGGAAAGTAAAGGAAGGAACCCACCTAGATCAAATTCTTTTTGCTGTTTTAAATCTCTTTGAGTAGCTTCATATTTCTAGTGAACTTTATCCTTCATTGATACAGGTATTTTGTGTTTTGTAAAGTTTTGTTTCAATCCCATATCAGAGAGTATGTATACAAACGTTTCTTTGCTAATTTTATCTTGGAACAGAAAATAACAATTAAGAGAGCATAGTTTTTTCTCTTTTACTTCAAAAAATGCCATCTAAGGAACACAGATTAGGATCACAGTTCTTTCATAAGAAGATAGTTTATATGGCAACATGTCTTCATTGTATCTGGACTCCTGATGACTGCCACTGGCAAGTTACACTTGCAAAGTTCACTCTGTATCCAAAGGCTTTGAGTCTTTGTTTTGTGTAACAAAAACTGTCAGTAAACAACAAATTAGTTGCCCCTAGTGTTTTAACAAAGCCATGGGAACTGACACCTTTTTGCCATATCTGCTCCACAGGATAAACACGCTGCCAACAACAACTAATCATAATGTTAAGAATGCAGTGGGTTTGCCTTGTTCCAAAGTTATTTTGAGGTCACTTTGGTAGTCTTGCAAATAGTCGACGGGGCAGCCCCTTGTAACTGAGTCAATTCCACAGGATTCAGGACAGATGGCAATGTGAGACGAAGGACCATAAATTGGAGAAAAACCAGTCTTAGTGAATGCAGCAGAGAAGCTTGTAAAGGCTGCAGTATAATAAAAAAGTGTTAGAGTTAATCCACTGCTATCTGTCTTTATTTTGCAAACCCACTCGAGTGGACACCACAGCATTGAGACTACATTAATCAAAATTTGGAATGACCTGCTTTTCATTGCAAACTGCAGTTATCTTTCTTTACTGATTGGCCTTGACCTGTCAGCTGCATTTGGTAGTGCTGACCCTGGGGGTTCTTTCGAAGAGCCTGGAGTACTACGAAAGGTTGTCTGACTCTGTTCTTGCTTGGTTTAATTCATATTCTACTCAACATACCCATTTTATTTCCAGTAGAAATTGCTCATTTAATTGCATTGTAAGTTTTATGGGGTATGCCCCAGGCTGCGTTCTTTATGCCAAGCTTCTCAGTATTTATATGTGGAATGGTGAAAAAGAAAAAAAAGAAAAAAGTCACTCACAAAGCTAGACCAGGCTTCATAACACCAGTAATTTTCACTGCTTTAAATTGTATACAAAGCTGTTTTGGGAATAAAACAAATTTATATGACACCATCTGAGGTTTATTTGACAAATGTATTGGTTTTAACTTAATACTTTCAAGACAGGTTCATCCTCTTTTAAGGAATTTAGAAATCCTTTCTTCAATGCTAGTATACATTAAGTCTAGTAAGAGACCTATATTAAAACTTCATGTCTAACCAACCCCACAGTTGGTTGGATGAGAGCCTTGGTACTACAAACCCAAACAGCTCATGCTCAAGAAACCAATATTCTTTGAGATAATACTGTTGTAGTGATGTCAAAAGTATTTAATGTCTTCCTTTGTAAAAGGAATTTAGGTTTGATATTCCCAATCCTGATTCTTCCCAAAGAAATAAAGAAATGGTGTAGTATAGTGTAAATCTACCCTACTTGTGGTGCTTGCCAAAACATACACGATTTGAAAACTGAATCTATTTAATTAATTAAGCTATGTATAAGGAGATGGTTTCAAATATTATGCCACACATAATCCTCCACCTTTGTTAGTATTTGTACTCTTACAACTAGCATTTAAGTCCAGTTGGACGCTGTCAAAATTAAGAGAAACGTTACCTGATTTAGGAATTAATATCAAAAGAAACACACAAGGTAAAGTAATTTTTGTTCCTATCTTGAATTAATAGTTTGTTTCAACAAATAAGACTGAAATTATGGCTCAAAATATTTTATTTTGCAATAGAACTGATATGTTAAAGCAGTATCATCATTATTACGAAATTGAAAAATTTAGATCCGTCATTCAGGAATAATCTGGATCCCGGCCATCTGATCAGTTTTGTAAAGAACAACTCCTTCTTTACTAAGGACCAACTGCAGTGGAATGCTGTGTAACCTGTGAAAAATGATAGAAGTCCCAGATTCAGACCTCAGAGCAAAACACTAATGTCACATTGCAAGTAAAATGTATTATAATCATTACTTATTAACATATAATTAAATTAACTTTGTGCTACATCAGCCATCTTATTTTAAAATAAAAAGTAGGCTGAAATACAAATTATAAACATAAAAATAAAATTATTATTAACTTAAAAATTTTTACAACATTTTTTTTAAAACAGACAATAGCAATAAAAATGGAAGATACAATCAAAGATTTAAAGCTACAAAAAGAGCAAGGCTGCAGTTCACTCATGAGTAAAAACAAAGACAATGTCTATCAAGAAAAGAAAGCAAACCTGGAAACAAAACACCTCTAGACTGTGGAAAAATGCTGCTCAGATTCTGAATTTTGTGAGCTAGGACATATCACTAGTATAATGGATGTAAGATTTGGCAGAAATCTTTTAGGCTATTACATAAATAAACTTGAACCAACTCTATATGGACTCACGTGTTTATTCTGTTGTTGCTTGCTCTAATTTCATACTAATTCCAGCTGAACTGGTATCAACTATCTTATCTGTAAACACAATCACAGAAAAGTCCAGTCTGAAATTCACCGAGCATTTACATGGAAAGAGAACAAAGGGGCTTATTTGTTTCCGTAACCTCCCCCCATTAAGTTCATGAATCCTTTTCTTTTTTTCTTGTATTATTTTCCTCTGTATATAATTCATAAGAACAACAGAAAAAAACCCTGGACCCCAAACATCAAAAACATTATTCTTTCTGATTTGCTAGGAGCTAATGACTTTTTTTCCTTGCTGTGACTCACCTTGACTTTTTTTTCCTGAACAAAGTCTGTCTGTTGAGCAGTAATTGCTAGGGCAATATTGCCAAAGTAATAAAACAAACTGCATTAATACTTTAACATTCAGCTTAACTGCAATGGTAGCACATACATTACAAAAAAGGAAAAACATACACACTTTCCACTTTTGATGAATGTCACAAATTACTGATAACAACATGTGGCACCAGAACAGAAATGAGCCAACAGCTGCAGAGATTTAAGTCATTTGCACACTGCCTGTTGTCTGGTACCTCCCCTGCTGGAAGTTACCATCTTCAGAAAACAGTAAGAAGAGGGGAATGCAGGCCTACACTTCAGCTGCTTCAGTTCACAATCCAACATGTTAAATCATGGAATGTAGGAAAACATCCTCAATTACCACAGCTGAAGTCATAACCAATCTGCCAGTAGTTAAAAAAAAAAAAACAAAAAAACACACCACTATTCAAAATCAGCATTATGAAAGCAGCTTTTTGCCAGATTTTATTAGAAACACACTTCCCCCC
>NW_020799107.1:13317706-13326073 GCF_003259725.1 Athene cunicularia | reverse complement strand
CCCCCCCAGGAAATAAAAATGAGCAATTATGTATTATTTGAATTTTTCAAAATACTTGTAATTCTGTATTTATAACACAGTTCCTCCCAGAATGGTTAAAGCACAGCTGATTGTCACAACTAAGATAGAACTCTAGCCTACTCCTCTTCCCAAATCATCCTACCTAAACTGTGACCTTGCAAGGCTAAACTGTCATATAGAAATAACAAGGTGGCAGTCCTACAGTGTTACGTAGCAAATTTCCTATGCAGTCCTCAGTGGAATCAGGAGCATTCACAGAGCTCTAGGAAGAGCAGCAGTGTCCAGGGGAATCTCAGGAAGGCCTGAGACACTTTTGGCAAGGCCTGAAAAGACTTTCTGCACTAGTGGTATTCACACAGTGGTAAATAATGTGGGTTCTGGCATACTACTATCATTTATGCAAGTCAGACAACAAAGGAATAAGGTCCTTGGTATGAGGATCTGAAGGTCTGTGGGACATTTATCAAGCTAAGATAATATCTAGCAGCATGTAGTAGGGACATGTACATTCCAAAAGAAACTGTATTTAATACCAAAATATTCCCTTCTCCTCATTACCTTTCATAGAGAAGTAATTCAGCAACAGCTGTTTTGGTCCAGTAATTAGCTTTCATTAGAGTAAAGAAGCTTGCTACTGCAGACACACAGAAGTCATGCTAGAACAGACGAAAGTTTATGTTCTATTCTTGGTGGAATACCACTAAAGTAAAACTCTAATGACAGGGTGAAATGTACATTTTTCGTCTTACATACTGCCAATTTCCTCAGCATTCTAAGACCAAAATACATGTAAATCACTTGGAAACATAAGTGCTTTTGTTTTAGTGCAAATGGGATCTCAGAGATGAATTTCACAAAAAAACCCAAAACACCACCAACAAAAAAAAACTTGGGATCAAAAGATGGACTATAAGCAGATTTAAAAATCAATATTGACAGCTTTAATCCAAAGGTCAAAACAGGTGAATCTGCCTCTTGTCATTGAAATGAACAAAAAGAAGAGCTTTAGGCTGGTGGCTGATGTTTCAGCAGTGCTGCAGTCATGTATAATTTAATACTCCATGACTGGCTAATAATAATCTTCTCTGTGTTCCTATCACAAGTTTTGCAATAATGGTCAAGATTTGTGGTTTCCAGCAGTCAACTTGGAATATTGCCTTGCTGCTCCAGGCCTCACATAGTAGTCCTAGTTTTCCACTGGGATGTGCTATATAATTGCATCAGTCTCCTTTCTGAAGCTCTTGAAAGGGTGTTACACTAAAAAAAGAGGCAAGACAGAGGCTTTGTTTGGGCACAGGACTACAGAATGAAGAAAAAAAAAAAAAATACAACAACAAAAAACCCCCCGAACTAATGCAATTAATCCCATAGCTAACTTCACGAGACAGAGGGAATAAAAGCAACAGGTATACCGGAGAGTTAGCACATGTCCATATAAGCACATGAAAAGCAGTTAATTCTTGCTTAGATAAAATGGCAACTTTAAATTACAGAAATAGCCAGCTGCATGTTTTCTGTATTTACATGTTAGAAGCACCCTTCTTGATTTTTAAATAAAATACTGTATACTGATAGACGCAAAAATATAAGAAACTGCTCCAAAGTCAGACACCCAGGTGATACTTCCTCAAGTTGGCCCCACTGAAGTGAAGCAAACAGACCCATTTATCTCCATGTTTTGAGTAACAAGTCTCTGAAATGACACCCAGAAAGAATATGAAAATATATAATATCTGCAAATTACTTAGGCTTGCTGAGATTGTAGGCCTCATCCTCAGCCAACATAAAATGCAAGAAAGGTATATAGGACAAGAATTGGATTTTATAACTGTAAAGCCTTTATCCAGAATTTTTTTGTACTCTATGGGGACATTGTTAGACAGTTTATTAAATATTTTAAAGACCACTAAATCAAACTACATTTTAACTATATCTAGTACAAGATATTGTAACCATGTCTTCTGACGCCTGGATAATACAGACTGATTAAATACACATTACATGCAGATGATACAACAGCAACATGGTTGCAAACATTAAAAGGTACTAGTTTTCATACTACATTTCACCAAGACTGACAGGTTTCAGGGGAAAGTCCACCAAAAATACTTGTATTTTTCTAAAAGCAAAATAGCAACATTTTAAATCTGAATTGTTCTCATTTACACAATGTAACTTGTTTGAAAGTTATAGCCTTAAACATTAATACATTTTTATGAATTAGGTAGTTGACCTTATCTTAGATTTCTCTTGCATAATCGATCTGCTTATATTACCATCCTCTTATTAACACATAGAAAATGATTAATTATATGGCCAATGAATTCAAACCATGTGTGTCCTGAAGGCAGAAATGTCATCAGGTTATATATTGCCATAAATATTTCCACTACTCAGCATTTTCCAACTGTGTTTATTGCACATGACCTACAATATTTGGTAAACAAGCATGTGCAGCCATTTCCGTGGCAAGTATTCTAGCATTACAGGGCATTTTTTTAAACTCATAACACAATTTTCTATGAAATACATCCGTTTATACCTTGAGGTCTCTGAGTGTACAAATGAGTAACTACCAGCTGCAGTTTCCTCACCTTTGGCTATATTCTCCCAGAAATTTCAATATATTTCTCTTAAGTGATTTAATCAGCTGCAATAAGTAGATTGGTTCTTGACATTCTCTAGAATTTTATTCTACTTGCCCAACATCTTCATTGAACTCCTGGTACTGGTCAGTACAGCCATTTTAAATATAGTGAGAAAGGATGATAAGATACTTATCAGAAACTATTATAATGCTTATGATATCGATTTAAACTAGCACTCATATTTTAGGGCATAATATTTTGTATTTAGCAATATCTGTTTCTAACTGAATACAAAATTTCTGTGTTAGGAAAGAAAAAAGAAAACTCGTATGGGATTCATTATGAAGACTTGATGATTTTTTAAAAACATATACGCCTTAATTTTCCAAATGCAAACATGAGCACATGTGGTATTACCCTCTGGAATTTAAATGTATTTTGGCAGCTTTTGAAAGACATAAGCTTAATTACATATGTTACATGCTATATATGAAGAACTGTACTTATGTTCTTGCATCACAGTAATCTAAAAATCTCAAATATATGTTATAAAATTAATGAAATGTTTCTCAGCAGGAACAGATCAGAAAATAATTATGTAAAAAATCAATTCAATGTATTTTGAAATATCTGACTTGCCAGGGGAGTGTAATAGTTAAAAGTGAAGTACAATTTACAAACAGATTGAAACATAGCTTGCCACCAAAAAACAGTTTAAGCATAGCTGGGAGAGTAAGTACAGGAAAGGAATCATCTATGTAGCTGCGTTTTTAAAGAAATCCTGTCTGTGGCAGTCGTTTGCAAAGTAGTTGTTAGGGTAGCCACAATGTATACCAGATAAGCAGTTAAAATTATGTTTGATATAAATCACAGTCTGAAGAATGTGTGCAAATTCAATTTAGGGAGAAAAAAAAAAAAAAAAAAAAAAAAAAAAAAGTGAGAGATTTTCATGTTTAGTAGTCAGAAAAGGCATTTTGAGTCACACAAATCCAGTGCCAGATGTAAGGCTAACTATTGGCTGAACGCTGACCATGTGTTTGAGCTGTGCGGATATGAAAACCCCTCCCAGAGCCAGATCTGCATTGCAGTCAAGGAAAGAACAAGATTTATTTCCCCTGCCCTACTGTCTTGCACAGATATGTAAGCAAGTAGGAAATCCACCTGCAGTTCCTCGCCTTAATAAAATGTACCAAATAATATTTACTATTTAGCTAGCTGTACAGTTACTGCTAACCAGTGTTTTCCAAATCTTAGTAACAAAGAATGGATGCTAGGACCAGGTATAATCACATACTACTTCTTACAATTTTGATTTCAAGAACAACAGATACTGCCTGCTACATCCTCCATTTTTCTTCTTTCTTCTACATCTCAAGGCTTTTTTCCTCCCTGTGTAGACAACATGAATCCCAATTAAAAATCATTCTACAGATCTTGTAATTCTTACTGTTCTCCCAGTTCTGATGATTTTATTATACAAATTGTAGCAGTGCTGACTCCTCATACACTGGCATCTTAAACACAATATATTAAATTTCATTTTAGCTGGAGTCTTCAACTCTAAGTGGCTATCACTTTCTTTTTTCCCCTAGCAGTATACTCATTTAAATCTACATTTAAAGAAAATGTATGATTTCTAACAACAACAACAACAAATCTAGCATAAACAATGTATATTGCTTTTAAGAAAGTCCTAAATTTACCCTAGACCCTTGTGTAAACCAAGCAGCATAGAATGTTAGGCATACAATACTTATAATCTCTAGCAAGCTCTTTATATATGATTGTTGACACTTAAACATGACACCTTTACATTTTGTCTAGGGCATAATTTTGCTAGTAGCAGAATTCCCCCTATCCTAAGTTCTAGACAAAAAATGCAAGATTCTTGTACACAGAGTTACAGAGCCAACTATGTTATAACAGCATCTCAGCAAACTATCTTTCCTTCACTGCTTGAGGTTTTCATGTTTGGTTAGTCCTAATATCATTCTCAATGCACAATTCTTCCTTTAACTTTTGTCAGAAGGGTTCAAGCAAATAAAATTTAAAGGAGAAAATTCAGATAAAACATAGAGAGAGCACATTATGGAATAAAATGGAGTCTAATATGTACAGATTTGATTAGCATCCAAAGAAGAACAGAAAAAATATTTAGGAAATTATTCATTTTTATAGAAATCCAAAATGCAGGATTATTTTCCATATTATATATCTGGTACAAACAGAAAATATTCTAAAGAATAATTTTTTTATATAGAGATACAATTTATAGAAAGAATTAATCCCATGTCCTTGAATGAAACCAAAACATACAAAGGGAAAGCTGTTATAAAGTATTTTTAATTGAGCTAGTTGCTAATTGTTTGATCTCTCTCATTTCCTGGATCACAGCTCTGAGATGTAGCTCTTGAGGAATATAAGTCATGCAAAATTGATCTAAGGTCTCTGACAGATGGAGTCTAACGGACACTGTTGCAAGACTTTGGTGTAATTTCCCCAAATGTTTTCTGGAAATCACTAAACCTGTACTAGGCTGCTGGACAAGTATGTGTGGTTTTGCTTCAAACTAGCTCATAGGCTGACATATTACTTCAAATGCACCGTTATCAATTATTAAAGTTAATGTAGGAGATTGTAAATTGAAGCAGCTGATGTACCTACATGCATTCAGTGTCTTCCACAGGAATAAAACAGACAGAAAGGGGAAATACTATCTCAAACCACTGCAGCTTAGTCCTCCAGAGAAAGACAGAGTTCTGGGGCATAAGACACTTGAATTGGAATCTGAAGTGGAAAGGGTCTTTAGGATTTGTCATTTCTGGAGTGTGTGTGTGTGCATATACCAATGTATGACTGTTTATGTATATATATTATATAAAGAGTATTATTAACAATTTCCAAAATAATGCAAATACTGTAGCATAATCATACTACTAATTCTGATATCAAGAATACTGGTTCTATATATTTTTTAATTAATGAAGTAAAAGGTGTTCATGCACCCTGCACTGCATACAAGTACAAGTAGAATTGCCAAAATGTTATCAGACTTTACACTAATATATTATCCTGTCTTTGTTCAGCGAAGCTCAGCAAGTTAAATCAAATTCAGAGATGAAAACAATTGTTTCTAAATGAAGAACATAGCAGAAGCTGCAGTTGCTTACACAAGTCAAGTGTCTGCAGTAACACTTACCCATGGTTAAATATACCATATTTCTACAACCCAGAAAAAAGAACTGAATATTAAACAAAGCTTTGCCCTGAAGCTCACATGAACACTTTTCTATACAGCACTCAGGCCTTCTTACCAAAATCGTGGTTTGTCCTTTTCAAAGTATGAAACTTAAATATATTAAAACCAATTATATTTGCAAAACTATCATCACAATACTAACATTTAATTAATAATGAGTCCATTTGTTTCTGCAATCTAAGAGGCTTATGGAAAATATATTAGGTTCAGTGAATTGGCTCCATTAGCATTACTGTTCTGGAGGCTAGAATTCAAGATCAATTTCATGTTTGCATCTTAATCTCTGTGTAACACTAAAAAAAGCCCAACCTTTGGACCACCAACAGTATTTATATATCCAAAGATTCACTTCACAAACAAATGCCAGGTAAGAATCAAGCAATAAAAATCTTCAGTAAACGCACAACAAAAAAGGACAATGAAGAGAAACTGACATTTCAGCCACAGAAATATATAAAAGTTAAAAGCCTTAACCATTTTTTTTTTGAACCAGGATCAAACTACTGTTCCCTTGGTTTACAAAGAGGAGACTACATGTTTGCAAACACTGCTAAGGAAAAAAAAAAAAAAAAAAAAAAAAAAAACAGATCACCAAAACTACATCTGCTACATAATACGAAACTTCATCTAACTGTGGAACTACCTCAGCCAGAATGGATACAGGTGTATTAAATGCTACATTTTTCTCTGAAGGAAATGGGAAGTAATACTCTACTAGATAACAACCAACCTGAAAAAAAAATTTACTAGCAGAAAATTGTTTGCCTGAATTCAAAATGATAATTTTTCACTTAAGACCTCAAACTTGTGGGTAATTTTCATCAACTGCATATCTTTGTGAAATATTTTGTGGCTCGTTTCTGGCTTGTCTGTTATGTCAGTGCAGTAAGCACAATACTATAAAATTATTACATTCTGTACAATTGATTACACGTAGGGGAGGACAATCATGAACTGAAACTGTAGAATTCAAATGTGATCTGCCTATGGCTATGCAACCAAATGAGACTGCAAGACAATAAGCCTCCATGAGTGACGCTTAACTGAAATGAATGACAATCAAACTAACAAAGGCACGGTGTTCTTCAAATTCGGTGAGGCAGCTCCTGTGTAAACTACAAGAACCTTTGAAACTGAGAAACATATTTAGCCAGTACTGTTGCCTGTCTCAGTATTCGCACCCTGTGGGTAACAGGGGCAAGAGAACAAGCAACATAAATGACGCATATATAAATTATTTTATTTGAAACAGAAAGTTAAATCGTGTGGTTTGCTTCGCTTGGAGAAGGAAGATGAGATATTGCTGGTTTTGGCCTCAGTGCAAAGGATATCTGGAGGCTGCTGAGATTTCCAGTGAGTTTTACTTTCTAGAAAGTCACCTACCTCCTCACAGAAATAAAAATATAGGAATAATCTAAAAACCTCTTTCTACTTCTGTACACAATAGTAGCCAGAACATTTCAAACCTGTTGGGAATTTCTCTCCATGTTAGGAAAAATCTCTTTAGCTAGAGAAATCAAACAGATTTTGACATTTTTGCATAAATGAAAGATGCTAATCTGAAACTAAAAGTGTTTTTTGTTGTTTTGTTGGGTTTGGATTGTGGGTTTTTTTTGTTTTTTTTTTTTGTTTGTTTTTTTTAGGAACTGCAGTGTAAAAATATAAAGAAATTAAATTAGCAGCTCATACTAAACTTCCAGTGATTCACAACCCTTTCAGTCAAGCATTTCATATGGGGGGTGCCCACCTACAAACCTTTCAGTAAAACCATGTCAACTGGTTTACTCCTTTACATAGGATAAAGATATTTTTAGGAGGTGCCAATACCTCCTGCTTAGGTTAAGTCATCATACTGAAATAGCTACTGGTACTGTGAGAGGATGGGGACAACCAAGCCTGTAGAAAGTTTGACTTTAAGGGTAAGTTTCTATAATGCTGTTTTTTCCCGATGTCATTTTCCAGATAAGGAAAAATTTGTCATGTGCTTAACTATGCTTTATTTTATACAAAATTCTTGCAGAAGACCCTTTTTTTAAAATTATGTTAGTTTATGATGACAAACACAAGATACAGGCTCTGCTTAAGAAGATACGGAGAAGTTTGGAAAACTTACTGCTCGGATTCGTTTGGGTATTTAACCAGAAATACACTAACCTACCCTCACTTTCAAAGGGTGAGTGCTGAACAGTCTCTGGAGAGCAAATCTTTTCATTGCCTCTTTGCAGCGTCTCCAGGATAAAAACAATACGTGGAGACAAATAACTTCTTTTATAAGGTCCTGGGCGCCTCAGGCGTACCCTGATACTTCTGCAGAAGTCGCTCTGTGAACGTCACATTCCCTCCTTTCCTTTCCTACAAGGTATTAGAACCCATCCGACCAACAGTCTCGCCCCGTCCCTCCCCCGCAGCAGCCCGCGGGGCCGCGGGCGGAGGAGACACCGCCCTGCTAGCGGCCCTGTGCCGGCGCTCGGCAGGCGCGGCGGGGGGAGGCCGCAGCCC
>NW_020799107.1:13312269-13317656 GCF_003259725.1 Athene cunicularia | reverse complement strand
CCCCGCCGCGCGGTGCCCGAGCCCGCCTCCCCCACCACGTGACCCCGCCTCCGCCCTCCCCCTCCTCTTCCTCTCGGCTCCATATTGGTACTGAAGGAGGCGAGTCTGGTCACAAAATGGAGGTAACTGCCCGCCGCGCGGAGGGAGCGGGGCTCGCTAGGCTGAGCTGAGGCGAGGGTGGAAGGGGAGGTGGAGCGGCCGCCCCCCCGCCCCCCGCGGAGGTAGAGCTGCTTTAACCGACCGCCAGAGCCCCCGGGCGGGAAGGGGGAGCGCTGGGCGCAGTGGGCTGGAAGGCGGGGTGGGGGGGCACGTAATGGTGCCCCTCGCGGTCCCCGGGGCCGTCCCGCAGCGGCCGCCGCCTCCTTGTTGCGTTTCTGCCGCGCTCTGGAGCCGTTCTTCCCTGCGACATGGCGCATTAGCCCGCAATGGCGGCCGCTGGGAGGAAGAGGGAGGGTGCGGGAGAGGCTGCGCTTCCGCCCTGCGGCCCCTCGGGCACAGCGACTGTGGCCGCCATTTCGCTGCGCTCCAGAGCGTGGGTGGGGGAGGCCTGGCCCTCGGCTTGAGATAAGGCCGGGAGTAGCGGAGTCCCCATCTTATTCTGCGCGATGCCGAAGCACTTAACTGCGTATTCGGGCGAGACTGGGGAGGCGGTTCTCGCATGTGCGTGTGTCATTGTTCTGTCCTTCCTGTGGCCTTCCACGTAAGCTACCCGGAGTAGTGCGCTAGGGGTATTCTTTTCCCGCTCATTTTTCTGGGAACAGACTTTTAAGGTATTAAGGTCGTTCAGTGTTGTACGCTGCGTCTTGCCGAGGAATGCTGGTACACGTTGCAGCACCTCCCTAACTTCCCTCCCGGCCCGCTACCCTCTTTTCTGAGGGGCGTTAGCACGTGTAGCGAGCTTTTGCTGCCCGGGGAGGTGAGGGAAAGCATCGTACAAAGCTCTCTGCGCTTCTCTTCCCTTTCTTCGCTCCCCCAACCACACATGCACAAGAGTCACGACATTGGGTGGGATGCTGCCATGATCCTGGTAGGCAACACGAAGAAGCAGTCTCGGCACAAACCTTGGTTCAAATTTTCCTCAACTTGAATGAAGTCGAGATCAAAGACAGGCTAGGGCACTCATCCACACTCTATCTGGAGGGAAATACTGTCACGATATCCCCCCACTGAGTTTCTTTACTCTCTCCTCAAAATCTAAGTTTTTGCTCAAGCATTTAAAGTATGGTGAGCAAAACTGGTGCAGGTTTTTTTGTGTGGTGGTTGTGTTTTTTGTTTTTTTTTATATTGACCCCCTTCATTGCAAGATGAAACCGTACAAAATTGAGGATAGAGGAATTAACAGGTCACAGTAGTTTCTGTTTCTACAGTAAAAGCAGAGAAGAAACTGAATCCCTTAGAAAAACAGCTAAAAATAACTAACATGTGAGCAATTTTTTTAGCTGTTTCAGGGTTGTTGGATAGTTTGACAACTGGGAGGGATGGTGAGTTCAAAGCATTTGAACATGCTTCAGTAAAGCTTGGAAACCCATCACATAAGTTATTAAGCTAATATCTTCTTGTTTTTTTTCCCAGCAGACATTCCTATTGGTGTTGAGAACAAACTGCCATTTAGAGCTGAAAATCTGGTTTTTGCTGCTTTAACTCTTAGGTTTGGCACGATATGCTATATGTACATTAGGTCCAACTCCAGCTATTTACAGGAAAGACCAGTACATCTCCATAGTATTCTGAAGGGACAGGTAAACTGCCATCATGGGAATGTCTCTTTTGCCTGTTGCCTTGTTGTCTCTCTAAGAGATGCAGTGGCATTATAAGTTCCTTTGAATAATGAGGCATCTTCTGGTGACTTTCTTCTCATCATAACAGATTTGTTTTGAGACTGCTTTCAGTTCTGTAGTTAACCTGCAGTATACAAGTGTTTCAATAGCAGTTTAACTGATGTTCTGAATATTTTTATTTAGATTTGAATAGAATTTTCTGTTGACGTTAAATATAAAAAAAGCTAATGTTGACAGCTTTTTAAAACAACTTTCTATGGAGCAAAGTAGGAATGGAGCTGAACAGGGCTGTGTTCCACTTCAGCTGATGATGTGCATTAGCAAAGACAACTCTTGACCGCCATGGCCTTCAGAAGCCATCATGGCAGAGACCATGCCTGAGAGCTTTATATTGGCCAGCATGGAGCCTCACTGGGAAAAGCAGTAGGTGACAAAATCAGATAGTAATGAAAAGTACGCAATCCCTTAAAGTATTTAAAGAGGCTTATCGCTTTCCTCCCTAACTATTACCAAATTTTGAATTTTGCCATACAGCTATTTTTTAAAAGCCCTGGAATTCTTAACATTCTGTTTCTTACCTTCTGTGACGGTAAGAAGGTAAGGAATTGAAAATCTCAGTATTTTAATGCCTCTTAAGTCAAACTGATGTTTGATTTAAAGGATTTGAAGAGAAGATTTAACATTTTGTGGAAAGAAACTGAAAGTAATACAAACACTTTGATATTGCTTCATAAAACCTTTACAATTGTTAATGCATTAAATCATGGTACTCATGATTTCACAGTTGAGTTTAAATTTGAGTCTAGATTTTAACATAGTAAATAATAATTTCCACTCTGAATAACAGTACATATTGGCCAGTAATAGAGATCGGCCTGCCTTTCCTTATGCAGTATTTCCAGGAATCAAAAACAACCCCACACAACCCAAACAAACAAACCCCCCACGAAAATATACCTGATTGTATAGTAAATATCAGTGATCTCAGCGGGCACAAATGTAGTTTTACAGAAGCATGTTATCTAGTTGACAGTGTTGTATTTTGGCTACTGTAATAAAGTTTCAAGAAACATCTGAAGTAGTGTTGAATTGTAGCCAAAGATAGTAATACAATATGATAAGTAACTTAATGATCTCAGAAAACTTGAAGTAATAAAGGCTAAAGGGAATTGGATTTCTTTGTTTGAATGCTTAGGTATGGATTCATTTACTGAGCTTATCTTGTGAAGTACTTGATTTTTGTAATGATATGTACATGACTTCCCAATTATTGTGACAAGTTGGGCATGTAAATGCAGAGTACAGGGTAGAAATAGCTCACTTGGAAGCAGAAGTAATGCAGATGACTAGTGCTACAGATTGCTGAGGATCAACTTAAAATTTCTGATGTTGCAAGAATAGAATCGGTAAAGGATTTTGCACTGGTGTTAGTGGAAAGTATTTTTCAGTACAAAAAACATTTAACACATCCTCTAGCATTTTAGTTCCAGGCTGCTGGATCACTGATTTACAATAGATTACACATAATTCTCATAAGTGGTATTTACAAAATGTTAAATGTTTGAGGTTTTTAAATCTACAGAAGTAGAATTTGATTTATGTAATGGGCTTGGCTATCAAAGGGGAATTTGCTTGCCCTGTACAAGTTGTATTCGTGATAGTTATGTAAGACAAAAATCAACAATAGGTTGTTTTCTGCAGATTTTAGCATTAGTCTGTATCTGGTTATTCCAACAGTTGTAAAAAGACCTTTATTAGGATAGCAGATGTTCCTTCTGCAGCTCTTAATTGTGAGCAAAACAAGAGTGAGGATTTTTACCCTTTTAAATACTTAGATTTTTTTTTTTCTAGTTTGACCCCTCTCTGTTTCCTCCTAAAGCCACGCCCGTGCGTTGCAGCCAGAGAAGGCCCTGCTTCACAGGTATTGGGGTAAGTACTGACTTATCCAACCTGTTTTCTAGGTTTCCTAGATCTAAAAGAAAGGCTGAGTTAGAGTACCCTTCCAAAATGGCTGCTCTTAAGGAAGAGAGAGATGTGGAAGACTACAAGAGGAAAGGAAGACGATCCTCACAGGTGAGAAGATTATTTTTTTTTTTTTAAAAAAAAGGTAGTTTTAAGGGGAAAAATATTTTTTTAAATCAACTTAACCATTTCTATCTGATGTATTAATAGCTTTTTTTCTACCTTCTTCATCCCCATATTAGCAGAGTAACTTTTAAATTGCAGTGTATTACCATTTTAAGGGGTGGGGTGTTAAACATAGTGGGAAAATTTTGCTTTTCTAGTTTTATGTTATAACAAAACTGATTAAATGTATGTTTGTGATTAAAGCAAGGTATGATTATTTTTTTTAAGAAATTGATGCATCCTCAGAGTATCAGCAGGAACTTGATATTCCTTCCTATCTTCAAAATCCTGTTTTTAGTGGGAATGAAGACAGGTTCTTTTTTTTTTTTTTTAATAAAAAATGGTTGCCTAATAGTCACTGCAAATTAAAGCGAGGCTGTACTAAGTAAAAATAACTGTTTTCTTTTGCTTCTAGCAGAAATACCGTAGACTGAATAAGGTGCGTAGTATAGAGAAGATGTTGGGGCTGTTCTGGGAGGATGGGAGCTAGTTACTTTGGGGTAGGGTGTGGAAATGGGAGGGGGGGGAAAAGTCTTGATATCCTTCAGAAAATAAGCTCAATTTTAAGATCAGCAAAGAGGGTATTAAATATGTTTATATAGCTTGTAACTGAGACATTTTCTGATTGCTTATTTTGATTTGTTTGCTTTCTAACGTTACTTTTCCAGTGTGCCTGAATGTTGTAGGTAGTTCAAACGAATTTTTTGGGGATTGATAACACGACTGCAATGTGGGAGGGCCTATACACTTGAATAGAGAGCAGATCTTGTTGAGTTGCATGTATCTGGGTAGCGTGTGGTTATTTTGTATTGAAGTATGGTGGGTAAAGTCCTTTTGGAGGAATGTTGCAACTGTCTCACTGCTTTGGACTTTGGATAGAATGTAACTGGTGTCGCTAGGCTGCCTGCTAAGATCAGCTCTTGCAGCTGACAAAAGTAGCTTGCCCTGGAATGTACTTAAAAGCTATTAAGTTTCTAGAGAAGGTGTTTCACAGAGAAGGTTGGTGGGGCCCCCGTTCCCTGTAAGCTTTCCCGTTTCGGCCGGCAGCCTGGGATTGGACTGCCTGCGGGACGGAGCAAGTCTCATTTTACAGCTTTAGCTGCAGATAATCGTAGGTGTGGTGCCAGGCATTCTGCGGACACTTGCTGGTGTTCATAGAGGTACGATGCACAGGAGGACTTAAAACGGTGCTTTCCGAGAAATACTGCAGCTTCAAAAGGCTGATTACTGAAAATCCCTGCCGTATGACAGTTAAGTTTATAGCAGACTCGGAGCAGAGGCAGTGTGTATCTGCGGCAGCTGATTGAAACGTCGGGATTTCTGCAGAGGTGCAGTCAGACAGCGCTGAGTAGGGGGTGTTAGGTGGGGCGTTGGGTTTTGGCGGCGAGGCAGGGTGATCGGAGGGAAGCCGCAGGCTTCCCCGCAGTGCCGGCCTCTCCCTGTCCGCCTGCGGGGCCGCCCGCTCCGGCCGGGCGCGGCCCC
>NW_020799107.1:13308113-13312219 GCF_003259725.1 Athene cunicularia | reverse complement strand
GCTGCGCGCGCGCCTTCCCGCTCCCGCGTGGCCCCGCCCCCCGGCTCCATATTGAGGGTGGAGGAGACGAGATCGCTCACAAAATGGAGGCGGTCGGCGCCGCGTAGAGCGTTGGTTTGAGGGAGGAAGTCACTAGTCGAGGCCGGAAAGGGAGTTTTCCGCCACCTCAGAGTCTGTTAATATGTTTGGGAAGGCCTTTAAACTGCTTAGGGGCAGAAACAAAGCCTCTTGCTGGCTGCAGGCAGGCTGGGCACTCTTAACGCTACCACCCCCCTCCGCTCCGACTGAAGGAGCGCTGCAAAATGGCGTGCTGGCCTGCAGTATCAGCTGAGTGGGAGGGAGCGAGCCTGCCGATCTTGTTGAAGCAGTGTGGTAATTAACACTAGAGGAAGGGAGAGATGTGTTGTGCAAGGTTTGCTGTCCAGGAGAAGCTGCTGTTACAACTAGCTTGCAGCAGAAGGACTGAGAAACAACATCTTGTGTGATAGAGGACAACACTCTGAAAACCCTAGAGATTCTTAACCCCAGTAAAAACAAAATAACATGAAAAAAACAACTAATACCCTAAGAAGATGTTGCCTTTTATTCCCGTGGAGAGTTTCTGTAACATAGGTGTGTCCTGAGGATAACTTTTTTTCCAATAGAAGAGAGAAGCTGTTGCAGCAAGTGTTTTTCACCCCTATGAGAATGTCAGTTCATGTGCACAAAATAAAAAGTAAGAAGAGGACTTCACTTTTCCTTTCAGGAGTGACCTGAAGAGTTCTGTGGTCATTCTTTTAAGGTAAAAGCAGTCTGAGTTGTCAGCTGAAAACCCTGTAGCCTTGAGGGGTGTCAGAGCACTGTAAAAGGTCTGTTTTTCTTATATAAGTTTTTGATTTTGGAGGAGTCTGAACTCTACAATTTGTAATACTTCATAATAGATTTCCTTTAATATGCGTAGGAGAGTTTGAAACACTTTAACATAACCCTGCTAAAAATGAAGTAGTTGTCAGTAGATGAAAAAAAAAATGCAACTAGGAACAGACTTAACCCGAAGCAGTTTCTTTGTACAGTATGTTTGTTACCCTGTAAGATTTTAAGTTTGCGTATAGTTATAAGGGAGATATTTTGAATTATACTTTTGTCCAAACCGCTTGGAAGATAGTAGAAAAGCTTTGCTTTGTAGTCACAGGACCATTGACTGTCAATCATTTATATAACGTTCCTGTAGTAACAATGTTAGTGCCTTAAATAGAAAGTTGTTACTGAGAATGTTTGGGCTCTTTCTTGCTAAGTTTAGCAGGTGTAAGGGCATCCAGCCAGCTTTTCATAATTTTGGGCATTGTTTCCTTTAGTAGAACCAGCACATTATAAACCACAGATTTCCTAAAGCAGTATATAATTCAGAAATTCTCTTTTGCCATGTATTGCTTCACAATATTCATTGCTCTTTAGGTTGGTTGTGTTGCACTCAAAGGGATATACACTTTTCTGACCAACACTAGCACCACCCCCACCTTTTTTTGAACTGTGGTGGAGATTAAAGCACTTCACCTTCAGGTTTGAAGCAAGACATCTACATGCAGAAATCTGTCGCTGGATTTATGTAGTTCAGTTCTCAGGCTGATGCTTCATCTAGTCTAGGTTAACCCACTGCAGCAGAAACAGTGAAGCCTCTTATGTTCGTGCTGCAGAACTGAAGTCATATGCAGCATAGCTAGCTGGCAGCATAACTGGCCAGGACCTTGTTGTGGAGTGGTTTATGTGCACAAAGGTATCAGCTTGCTAAATAAGATTTTAATCTGGTTGCTTTTTTTAAGGCTTCTCTGTCTTGGGGATGGGAGAAAGCTGTAAAATAATTTTTCATAAACTCCCTATCTAAAAAATGTGCAACACTGAAAGAGAGCAGAAACACTAATCTACTTTGTTAGACCACTGCAATCTTGCTATAGAAAATTGGGCTCTGAAAATAGCACATTTTAAAATGTGGCTGGTCATACATAGGTGATACTGTCAAGAGCTTCAATTAACTCGTTTGTTTTACGGTGCTTGTTAAGGTACCAGCCTTATTCCAGTAGTTGTATCTGCCTACTGGTCATTGATTAGTCATTATTCAAGACATTTTTTTTCTCTAAGTCTATGTTGATTCACATTTGAGAGGTATTTCCCATAACACTGAAAACCACATATGTACTTCTATCTTCTTGCTTGCATGCATTCTACTTACAAAATTATCCAAGTACAAAATTTACAATTTTAAGTAAATAAGAATTGATATTTTCTTCAAAATGCATTAAAATAACCTTTCAAAGTGGATATCCCAAAAGACTAGACACTGTTTGGATGATAACTCCTTTTCTCTTGTACGCTGTATTTGAACTTCCCTTTATCTAGTAGTGCTTCACTGCTAATCCCTACAGAGCAATATGTAACTTGAATATAAGATAGACATAAAATGAATGCACTTCTAGGGGGTCAGGATCAACCAAATTATTTAGTATATTGAAATCTCTTTACTGTTGTTTGCATTTGAGCACTATTAAAGTTGTTAGTTAGTGTTATAATCTAAATCACACCTCATTAAGTGTTTACTATGCTGCTGTCTAAACCCATTAGAAGTCATTGTTTTTACATAAATGTATTCCACCTATTTGTTAGAATGTGCACAGATGATTTTTAGTAATTCTGTGAAATTTTAACTGTAGCTTGTACTCAGAATAAGTTTTCGATTTTTGATTTTGTAGGGTCATGAGCCAAAAGAGCCAGAGCAGTTGAGAAAGCTGTTCATTGGAGGTCTGAGCTTTGAAACAACAGATGATAGCTTGAGAGAACACTTTGAAAAATGGGGCACGCTCACGGACTGTGTGGTAAAGTGTCAAATATTAGTTTATGATTTGAAAGAATATAGGTACTTAATCTAGTACAGAAATGCAGAGTACCCTCTGTGTTTTTGCAGGTGATGAGAGACCCTCAAACAAAACGTTCCAGAGGCTTCGGCTTTGTGACTTACTCTTGTGTGGAGGAGGTGGATGCTGCCATGAGTGCTCGACCACATAAGGTTGATGGACGCGTGGTTGAACCAAAGAGAGCCGTTTCGAGGGAGGTAAGTTAAGTTAGTATTTCAGTTAACCGTATTTCCTAATCTTTACCTAATAATTTAAAACACTGATTGGCATTTTTGGCATTATAGGATTCTGTAAAGCCTGGGGCACATCTCACAGTAAAGAAAATATTTGTTGGTGGAATTAAAGAAGATACAGAAGAATATAATTTAAGGGAGTACTTCGAAAAATATGGCAAGATTGAAACCATAGAAGTCATGGAAGACAGACAAAGCGGAAAGAAGAGAGGCTTTGCTTTTGTAACTTTTGATGATCATGATACAGTTGATAAAATTGTTGGTATGTAACTTATGCTTACTGAGAAATGACTTAGAGGATAAAAGTGTAACGATTTCAGAACAGCAGTGTGTGAAATGTAAAATGTTGGTATAATCAACTGCTTTCCTATCGTAAGAGATGGGGTAGATTTAATGTTCCTTTAAAAAATGTGGTCGTGCCTTAACAGTAGCTTCCTATGAGAGTTAGAGCATACTGATTTCAATTACTTGATTTTTCTAACTCCTATTTCACTACTTTCTCTAGTTCAGAAATATCATACTATAAACGGACATAACTGCGAAGTGAAAAAAGCTCTCTCAAAACAAGAGATGCAGACTGCTAGCTCTCAGAGAGGTGAGTTTGGAGTTGTGCATGGTTATTTTATGTAACTGGATTTCAATTAATGTAATTTAAGTAAAATATTTTGTAGGTCGTGGGGGTGGCTCAGGCAACTTCATGGGTCGTGGAAACTTTGGAGGCGGTGGAGGGAACTTTGGCAGAGGAGGAAACTTTGGTGGAAGAGGTAAATGACTGGAATGTTTATATAGAATATGATTCTTTTTTTAATTTCCTGTGTTGGTTGGCTTAAACACTTAACACGTGTGTTCAGGAAAATATTCTCATCTGTTTTGTGTTCCAGGAGGCTATGGGGGTGGTGGTGGCGGTGGTGGGAGCAGAGGAAGCTTTGGGGGTGGTGACGGATACAATGGATTTGGTGATGGTAAGTGTACTGTTCACTTCCCCCCC